>NC_057806.1:49658399-49691413 GCF_018294505.1 Triticum aestivum | reverse complement strand
GGGAGGGGCTAACCCTAGCCGGACTCGGCTAGAGCAAGAGGCGACGGCGGCTGGCGCCTGCCTTGCCTAGCGCACGGCGTGCAGGGGGCTGGGGTGACCGGTCGGCTGGGCCTTTGGCCCAGGCGGGGCGCTGCTCTTTTTTTCTTTTTTTTTTAAACTGGTTCGCGCGCAGAAAACAAAAGAAAAAGAGAACTAAACGGGGTCCAAAATTCTAAAGTAAATTTTCCCCGACTCCTAAAGATGAGCCGAACAAAATGAACTTTACTCTGGACCTAAAATGCAATTTTTTGAAAAAAACGCAATTTTTCCCTATCCAAATAAAAGCAATAAACTCCGGCAAAACCAAAATTTGATTTATTTATTAAATCTTCATTTTTCCTCAATTTTGGGAAAGTCATATTATTCCCTCTCTTATATTTTGATATTGGAAAAATAATTGAAGATGAAATAAATAAATCAAATGATCCCCTTTTCAAGTTCGAGAAAACTCTCAAATATGAAAATAACAAAATCTCCAACTCTCTCCGAGGGTCCTTGAGTTGCGTGAAATTTCTAGGATCGGGCAAAATGCAAGAAAATATGCTATGCATGATGATCTAGTGTATAACATTCCAAATTGAAAATTTGGGATGTTACAGCACCATCATGACTTAAATCTAGTGTTGATGCATCTATCATTGACACAACTGAGGTCTACTCAGCTTCTTCAGCTGTTTGGGGGGCCCGACCTGGCCAGGCCTAGTGCCTTCTAAAGTGCTCTCTGTTTTGTATATTCTTTTGTCGGCGCGTTTATTTGCACTGGTGGCGAACTTTGATGCCCAGTGGATGTAATATGTGTGATAGCCGTGACAGCCTAGCGTAAGTTGCTTGCTTATTTATTTCCTTGTTGTCTTGTTTATTTGTTTGCTTCTAGTCATTGCATTTCTTTTTCCACGGTTTGCTAGTGGCTGCAATAACCTATTTTTTAAAACTAGGCCACAATAACCATGGGCTAATATTTACTGTAGTGACACTGGGCCTCCTACGGGCCGTAGAAACAGTGGGCCTGCTACGGGCCGTAGAAACAATGGGCCTTCTACGGGCCGTAGAAACAATGGGCCTTCTACGGGCCGTATCATCAATGGGCCTTATACAGGCAGTATGATCGATGGCCAAACATGGGCCAATAATAGGCCGCATTATAGCCGTAAACGGGCTAGAGTTGGAATCTTCCGTTCATGGGCCGACCATAACGGGCCATCGTTAATAGGTCGTATTTGATGACGCTATGAAAACGGCCCAACGTATTAACGGACCACAAACGGGCCGACTATAACCACGGGCTGAATTTGGCCCACAAGCAGAAAATGACAGTAACGGGCCGTAAGTAAACGAATGCTGTAAATGAGCCCAAGAATAAATGGGCTCTGAGAAGGCCGAAAGATAACATGGGCTGGAAACGGCCCGACGGAATAACGGGCCATTAATGGGTATAAAGCGATACACTTTTCATTATAGGCCAGTTTCACCACGGGCCGTTAATGGGTGTGAAGTGATACACTGTTCATTACGGGCCAGTTTCACCAAAGGCCGTTAATAGGCCAAGAGTTACATAGGGCCTCATATGGGCCGAAAGATGTCATGGGCCATACATGGGCCAGAAGTGAAAACGGGTTGGAATCATATTGGGTGGCCCAGATGACGCTACTGGGCCTAATTTGGATAGGGTGTAACGGGCCTTGGGTTAGCGGGTTGTAAATGGGCTATATGCGAACAGGCCGTTAACACGCTTTATATGGGCCAGCCCACCACCTTTTGACCAAGTCAAACGGGCCGGCCTTTTCACAGGAATGGGCCTTTGTTGGGTCATGCCACGTGTCAACGTATCATAGGCGCCTATCTGACCCACTGACAAGCTGACACATGTTTCGTCCGGCCAATAAGAATTTTACACGTGGAAATTTCCCATTGGTCGGGGCTGTTAATGGGTTATTGGATCCAAAACCCAACCCGATAGCTTAACGGTGTTCTGTTATGGTGGATGCCACGTGTCGGTCACCCTTGACGAAAGCACTTCTGTGACGCGCGATTTATCGTCATGGAAGTGGACACTTCCGTGATGATAATTTTGGTAATGTCATGGAACACTTCTACGACATCACAGGTATGACTATCTTGATTCTGTCATAAATTTGTCATGGATGTACATGCATGACAAAAAACGCGACCTACTGTGACAAACACGTATCATCACGGAAGTGTATTTTTTTGTAGTGTCTTAAGAAATTATTAGGTAAGCTGAAACAAAAGACTCTGAATGCTAGAATGAAATATGATCCTGCTTATGCTACTTCACCTATCTTTGTTACTGATAAGGATTATGATTTCTCTGTTGATCCTGAGATAATTACTTTAGTGGAATCTGATCCTTTCTATGGCTATGAATTTGAAACTGTTGTGGCACATCTTACTAAATTAAATGATATAGCCACCCTGTTCACCAATGATGATAAAACTCGCTATTATTATATCCTTAAATTATTTACGTTCTCATTAAAGGGTGATGCTAAGATATGGTTTAATTCTCTTGATTCTGGTTGTGTGCGTAGTCTCCAGGATATGATTTATTACTTCTCTGCTAAATATTTCCCCGCTCATAAGAAACAAGTTGTTTTAAGGGAAATATATAATTTTGTGCAAATTGAAGAAGAGAGTCTCCCACAAGCTTGGGAGAGGCTTCTCCAATTACTTAATGCTTTGCCTGATTATCCTCTTAAGAAAAATGAAATACTTGATATCTTTTATAATGGACTAACCGATGCTTCCAGAGACCACCAGGATAGTTGTGATGGTTGTGTTTTCAGGGAAAGAACACCAGATGGAGCTGAAATATTATTGAATAATATGTAGACCAATGAAAATAATTGGACACTTCCTGATCCAATCCCTGATCCAATTCCTGAACCAACTCCTAAGCCAACTCCGAAGAAAAGGGGTATTCTACTTCTCAGTCCTGAAGATATGTGCTACCTCTTGAGCACTGCGTTGCTTTTCCCTTGAAGAGGAAAGGGTGATGCAGCAAAGTAGCGTAAGTATTTCCCTCAGTTTTTGAGAACCAAGGTATAAATCCAGTAGGAGGCCACGCACGAGTCCCTCGCACCTACACAAATAAATAAACTCCTTGCAACCAACGCAATAAAGGGGTTGTCAATCCCTTCACGGTCACCTACGAGAGTGAGATATGATAGATATGATAAGATAATATTTTTGGTATTTTTATGATAAAGATGCAAAGTAAAGAAAGCAAAATAAACGGAAAAGGAAATAGCTTATGGACGGAAGATTAATATGATGGAAAATAGACCCGGGGGCCATAGGTTTCACTAGTGGCTTCTCTCAAGAGCATAAGTATTACGGTGGGTAAACAAATTAATGTTGAGCAATTGGCAGAATTGAGCATAGTTATGAGAATATCTAGGTATGATCATGTATGTAGGCATCACGTCCGAGACAAGTAGACCGACTCCTGCCTGCATCTACTACTATTACTCCACACATCGACCGCTATCCAGAATGCATCTAGAGTATTAAGTTCAAAGAACAGAGTAACGTTTTAAGCAAGATGACATGATGTAGAGGGATAAACTCATGCAATATGATATAAACCCCATCTTGTTATCTTCGATGGCAACAATACAATATGTGCCTTGCTGCCCCTACTGTCACTGGGAAAGGACACCGCAAGATTGAAACCAAAGCTAAGAACTTCTCCCATTGCAAGAAAGATCAATCTAGTAGGCCAAACCAAACTGATAATTCGAAGAGACTTGCAAAGATAACCAATCATACATAAAAGAATCCAGAGAAGATTCAAATATTGTTCATAGATAAACTTGATCGTATACCCACAATTCATCGGTCTCAACAAACACACCGCAAAAGAAGATTACATCGAATAGATCTCCACAAGAGAGGGGAGAACTTTGTATTGAGATCCAAAAAGAGAGAAGAAGTAATCTAGCTAATAACTATGGACCCGAAGGTCTGAAGTAAACTACTCACACTTCATCAAAGAGGCTATGGTGTTGATGTAGAAGCTCTCAGTGATCGATGCCCCCTCCAGCGGAGCTCCGGAAAAGGCCCCAAGATGGGATCTCATGGATACAAAAAGTTACGGCGGTGGAGTTAGGGTTTTGGCTCCGTATCCGGTAGTTTGGGGGTACGTAGGTATATATAGGAGGAAGGAGTACGCCGGTGGAGCAACGTGGGCCCCACGAGGGTGGAGGGCGCGCCTGGGGGGTAGGCGTGCCCCCTACCTCGTGCCTTCCTGTTAGCTTTCTTGACGTAGGGTCCAAGTCCTCTGGATCATGTTCATTCCGAAAATCACGTTCCCGAAGGTTTCATTCCGTTTGGACTCCGTTTGATATTCTTTTTCTGCGAAACTCTGAAATAGGCAAAAAAATAGCAATTCTGGGTTGGGCCTCCGGTTAATAGGTTAGTCCCAAAAATAATATAAAAGTGTATAATAAAGCTCAATAATGTCCAAAACAGGATATAATATTGCATGGAACAATGAAAAATTATAGATACGTTGGAGGCGTATCAAGCATCCCCAAGCTTAATTCTTGCTCGTCCTCGAGTAGGTAAATGATAAAAACAGAATTTTTGATGTGGAATGCTACTTGGCATAATGTCAATGTAATTCTCTTAATTGTGGTATGAATATTCAGATCATAAAGATTCAAGACAAAAGTTCAATATTGGCATAGAAATAATAATACTTCAAGCATACTAACCAAGCAATTATGTCTATTCAAAATAACATGGCCAAAGAAAGTTATCCCTACAAAATCATATAGTTTGGTTATGCTCCATCTTCACCACACAAAGTATTTAAATCATGCACAACCCCGATGACAAGCCAAGCAATTGTTTCATACTTTTGGTGTTCTCAAACTTTTTCAGTCTTCACGCAATACATGAGCATGAGCCATGGACATAGAACTATATGTGGAATAGAATGGTGGTTGTGGAGAAGACAAAAAGGGAGAAAATAGTCTCGCATCAACTAGGCGTATCAACGGGCTATGGAGATGCCCATTAATAGATATCAATGTGAGTGAGTAGGGATTACCATGCAACGGATGTACTAGAGCTATAAGTATATGAAAGCTCAACAAAAAGAACTAAGTGGGTGTGCATCCAACTTGCTTGTTCACGAAGACCTAGGGCATTTTGAGGAATCCCATCATTGGAATATACAAGCCAAGTTCTATAATGAAACATTCCCACTAGCATATGAAAGTGATAACATAGGAGACTCTCTATCATGAAGATCATGGTGCTACTTTGAAGCACAAGTGTGGAAAAAGGATAGTAGTATTCTCCTTTTTTTGGCCTTCCTTATTTTGGCCTTTTTTGGGACAATACTCTATGAATGATGATCATTACACTTCTATTTATTTTGCAACTCAACGATTACAACTCGATACTAGAACAAAGTATGACTCTATATGAATGCCTCCGGTGGTATACCAGGATAGCAATGATGCAGGAGTGACTTATACGAAAGAATTATGAACGGTGGCTTTGCCAAAACCCAAAATGTCAACTACATGATCATGCAAACCAATATGAAAATGATGGAGCGTGTCATAGTAAACAGAATGGTGGAAAGTTGCATGGCAATATATCTCGGAATGGCTATGGAAATGCCATGATAGGTAGGTATGGTGGCTGTTTTGAGGAAGGTATATGGTGGGTGAATGATACCGGTGAAAGGTGCGCGGTATTAGAGAGGCTAGCAATGGTGGAAGGGTGAGAGTGCGTATAATCCATGGACTCAACATTAGTCATAAAGAACTCACATACTTATTGCAAAAATCTATTAGTTATCGAAGCAAAGTACTACGCGCATGCTCCTAGGGGATAGATTGGTAGGAAAAGACCATCGCTCGTCCCTGACCGCCACTCATAAGGAAGACAATCAATAAATAATCCATGCTCCAACTTCTTTACATAACGGTTCATCATACGTGCATGCTACGGGAATCACAAACTTCAACACAAGCATTTCTCAAATTCAAAACTACTCAACTAGCACGAATCTAATATCACCATCTCCATATCTCAAAACAATTATCAAGTATCAAACTTCTCATAGTATTCAACACACTCATAAGAAAAAATTATTAATCTTGAATGCCTAACATAATTAAAGCAAATTACCATGATTTTTTGTAGGACTCTCAAAATAATCTAAGTGAAGCATGAGAGAACAATAGTTTCTATAAAACAAATCCACCACCTTGCTCTAAAAGATATAAGTGAAGTACTAGAGCAAAAACTATATAACTCAAAAGATATAAGTGAAGCACCTAGAGTATTCCGAATCATGTGTGTCCCTATCAAAAGGTGTGTACAGCAAGGATGATTGTGGAAAAATAACAAATAAAGACTCAAACAATACAAGACGCTCCAAGCAAAACACATATCATGTGGTAAATAAAAATATAGCTCCAAGTAAAGCTACCAATAGAAGTAGACGAAAGAGGGGATGCCTTCCGGGGCATCCCCAAGCTTTGGCTTTTAGGTGTCCTTAGATTATCTTGGGGTGCCATGGGCATCCCCAAGCTTAGGCTCTTGCCACTCCTTGTTCCATAATCCATCAAGTCTTTTACCCAAAACTTGAAAACTTCACAACACAAAACTTAAAGTAGAAAATCTTGTGAGCTCCGTTAGCGAAAGAAAACAAAACACCACTTCAAGGTACTGTAATGAACTCATTATTTATTTATATTTGTGTTAAACCTACTTTATTCCAACTTCTCTATGGTTTATAAACTATTTTACTAGCCATAGATTCATCAAAATAAGCAAACAACACATGAAAAACAGAATCTGTCAAAAACAGAACAGTCTGTAATAATATGTAGCTAACGCAAGTTCTGGAACCCCAAAAATTCTAAAATAAATTGATGGACATGAGGAATTTATCTATTAATCATCTTCAAAAAGAATTAACTAAATTTCACTTCCCAAATAAAAATGGCAGCAATTCTCGTGAGCGCTAAAGTTTCTGTTTTTTACAGCAAGATTAAAAAGACTTTCCCCAAGTCTTCCCAACGGTTCTACTTGGCAAAAACACTAATTAAACACAAAAAACTCTACCAAAACAGAGTCTAGATAAATTTTTATTACTAAAAAGGAGCAAAAAGCAAGAAATAAAAATAAAATTGGGTTGCCTCCCAACAAGCGCTATCGTTTAACGCCCCTAGCTAGGCATAAATGCAAGAATAGATCTAGGTATTGCCATCTTTGGTAGGCACTCCATAAGTGGCTCTCATAATAGATTCATATTGTAATTTAATTTTCTTTCTAGGGAAGTGTTCCATGCCTTTCCTTAACAGAAATTGGAATCTAATATTCCCTTCCTTCATATCAATAATTGCACCAATCGTTCTAAGGAAAGGTCTACCAAGAATAATAGGACACGAAGGATTGCAATCTATGTCAAGAACAATAAAATCTATGGGCACATAATTCCTATTTGCAACAATAAGAACATCATTAATTCTTCCCATAGGTTTCTTAATAGTGGTATCCGCAAGGTGCAAGTTTAAAGAGCAATCACCAAAATCACAGAAACCTAGCAAATCACACAAAGTCTTTGGAATCATGGAAACACTAGCGCCCAAATGAAACAAAGCATAGCATTCATGATATTTAATTTTAACTTTAATAGTAGGTTCCCACTCATCATAAAGTTTTCTAGGGATAGAAACTTCCAACTCAAGTTTTTTCTTCATAAGATTGTATCAAAGCATCAACGATATGTTTGGTAAAGGCTTTATTTTGACTATAAGCATGAGGATAATTTAGCAGGGATTGCAACAAGGAAATATAATCTATCAAAGAGAAATTGTCATAATTAAATTCCTTGAGATCCAAAATAGTGGGTTCATTGATATTTAAAGTTTTAACTTCTTCAATCCCACTTTTAACAATTTTAGCGTCAAGATTTAAAGACTCCGAATTTTTGGAACGCCTTCTAGGTAAAGGTGTATCATATTCAGTCCCATCATTATCAAGATTCATATTGCAAAACAAAGATTTAATAGGGGACACATCAATAACTTTTAGATCTTTATCTTTATTTTCATGGAAACTAAAAGAGCACGCTTTCACAAAACAATCTTTCTTAGCACGCATCCTAGCGGTTCTTTCTTTGCACTCATTAGTGGAAATTCTCATGGATTTGAGAGACTCATTGATATCATGCTTAGGTGAAATAGATCTAAGTTTCAAAGAACCAACATCAAGAGAAATTCTATCAACGTTCCTAGCAAATTCATCAATCTTAAGCAATTTTTCTTCAACCAAAGCATTGAACTTCTTTTGCGAAGTAATAAATTCTTTAATATTAGATTCAAGATCAGAGGGTATCTTATTAAAATTTCCATAAGAATTGTTGTAGGAATTACCATAATTATTAGAGGAATTACTAGGATACGGCCTAGGATTAAAGTTTCCTCTATACGCGTTGTTACCAAAATTATTCCTACCAACAAAATTCACATCCATAGATTCATTATTATTCTCAATTAAACTAGACAAAGGCATATCATTAGGATCAAAAGAAACACTTTTATTAGCAAATAATTTCATAAGTTCATCCATCTTTCCACTCAAAACATTAATTTCTTCTATCGCATGCACTTTCTTATTAGTAGATCTTTCAGTGTGCCATTGAGAATAATTAACCATAATATTATCTAGGAGTTTAGTAGCTTCTCCTAAAGTGATTTCCAGAAAAGTGCCTCCCATGGCCGAATCTAAAAGATTTCTAGAAGCAAAATTCAATCTAGCATAATTTTTTTGTATAATCATCCATAAATTCAAACCATCTGTAGGGCAATTACGTATCATTAATTTCATCCTCTCCCAAGCTTGTGCAACATGTTCATGATCAAGTTTTTTAAAATTCATAATATCATTTCCAGGATAGATGATTTTAGAGGGAGGAAAATACTTAGAGATAAAAGCATCTTTGTACTTATTCCACGAATCAATACTATTTTTAGGCAAAGACGAAAACCAAGCTTTAGCACGATCTCTAAGCGAAAAAGGAAATAGCTTCATTTTAACAATATCATTGTCCACATCTTTCATCTTTTGCATATCACACAAATCAACAAAGTTGTTTAGATGGGTAGCGGCATCTTCACTAGGAAGGCCAGAAAACGGATCTTTCATGATAAGATTTAGCAAAGCAGCATTAATTTCACAAGATTCAGCATCGGTAAGAGGAGCAATCTGAGTGCCAATAAAATCATTGTTGTTGGTATTAGTAAAGTCACACAATTTGGTATTATCTTGAGCCATCATGACAAGCAAGCAATCCAACACACAAGCAAACAAGAGACAGGCAAAAAGAGGCAAATAGATAAAGAGAAGGAGGACGGAGAGAGAGGGCGAGTAAAACGGCAAGGGTGAAGTGGGGGAGAGGAAAATGAGAGGCAAATGGCAAATAATGTAATGCGAGAGATAAGGCTTTGTGATGGGTACTTGGTATGTTGACTTTTGCGTAGACTCCCCGAGAACGGCGCCAGAAATCCTTCTTGCTACCTCTTGAGCAGTGCGTTTGTTTTCCCTTGAAGAGGAAAGGGTGACGCAGCAAAGTAGCGTAAGTATTTCCCTCAGTTTTTGAGAACCAAGGTATCAATCCAGTAGGAGGCCACGCACGAGTCCCTCACACCTACACAAACAAATAAACTCCTCGCAACCGACGCAATAAAGGGGTTGTCAATCCCTTCACGGTCACCTACGAGAGTGAGATATGGTAGATATGATAAGATAATATTTTTAGTATTTTTATGATAAATATGCAAAGTAAAGAAAGCAAAATAAACGGAAAAGGAAATAGCTTGTTGATCGAAGATTAATATGATGGAAAATAGACCCGAGGGCCATAGGTTTCACTAGTGGCTTCTCTCGAGAGCATAAGTAATATGGTGGGTAAACAAATTATTGTTGAGCAATTGATAGAATTGATCATAGTTATGAGAATATCTAGGTATGATCATGTATATAGGCATCACGTCTGAGACAAGTAGACCGACTCCTGCCTGCATCTACTACTATTACTCCACACATCGACCGCTATCCAGCATGCATCTAGAGTATTAAGTTCAAAGAACAGAGTAACGCATTAAGCAAGATGACATGATGTAGAGTGATAAACTCATGCAATATTATACAAACCCCATCTTGTTATCCTCGATGGCAACAATACAATATGTGCCTTGCTGCCCCTACTGTCACTGGGAAAGGACACCGCAAGATTGAACCCAAAGCTAAGCACTTCTCCCATTGCAAGAAAGATCAATCTAGTAGGCCAAACCAAACTGATAATTCGAAGAGACTTGCAAAGATAACCAATCATACATAAAAGAATCCAGAGAAGATTCAAATATTGTTCATAGATAAACTTGATCATAAACCCACAATTCATCGGTCTCAACAAACACACCGAAAAGAAGATTACATCGAATAGATCTCCACAAGAGAGGGGGAGAACTTTGTATTGAGATCCAAAAAGAGAGAAGAAGCCATCTAGCTAATAACTATGGACCCGAAGGTCTGAAGTAAACTACTCACACTTCATCGGAGAGGCTATGCTGTTGATGTAGAAGCCCTCCGTGATCGATGCCCCCTCCGGCGGAGCTCCGAAAAAGGCCCCAAGATGGGATCTCATGGATACAGAAAGTTACGATGGTGGAATTAGGGTTTTCGCTCTGTATCGGGTAGTTTAGGGGTATGTAGGTATATATAAGAGGAAGGCGTACGTCGGTGGAGCAACGTGGGCCCCATGAGGGTGGAGGGTGCGCCTGGGGGGTAGGCGCGCCCCCTACCTCATGCCTTCCTGGTAGCTTTCTTGATGTAGGATCCAAGTCCTCTGGATCATGTTCGTTCCGAAAATCACGTTCCCAAAGGTTTCATTCCGTTTGGACTCCGTTTGATATTCTTTTTCTGTGAAACCCTGAAATAGGCAAAAAGACAGCAATTCTTGGTTGGGCCTCCGGTTAATAGGTTAGTCCCAAAATAATATAAAAGTGTATAATGAAGCCCAATAATGTCCAAAACAGGATATAATATAGCATGGAACAATCAAAAATTATAGATACGTTGGAGACGTATCAATATGCAAGAGGCAGAGAAATCTATGAAAAAAGGTATTAAAGTTGAAGATGTTAAGAATTTACCTCCTATTGAAGAAATACATGGTCTTAATTTACCGCCTGTTGAAGAAGTACATGGTCTTGATAACCCGACACAGGTAGTAAAGGTAAATTCTCTCTATAGATATGATAAAGCTGAATCCCTCCTACTAAGTTTGCGAGCCCATGTTTGGTGAGTTTGATAACTTTATGGTTAAGCAAGAAAACTTTAATGTTTATTTTTGTAGAGAATTAAAACGCAATGCTTATATGATTGAACACTTGAGTGATTATATGGCTAATGTTAAAGGTGAACTAGAACTTATTAGTAAACATGCTTCTATGGTTACCACTCAAGTAGAACAAGTACTCAAAGCTCAGAATGATTTGCTCAATGAATTGAATAGTAAGAAAAATGATAATGTTGTTAGAGTTATGACTAGAGGTGGTAAAATGACTCAGGAACCATTGTATCCTGAGGACCATCCTAAGAGAATTCAGCAAGATTCTCAGAGAACTAATATTGATGCACCTAGTGCTTCTAAAAGGAAGAAAAAGAAAAATGATAGGACTTTGCATGCTTCTACTGAACCTGTTGTAGACACACCTGAGAATCCCAATGATATTTCTATTTCTGATGTTGAAACACAATCTGTTAATGAACATGAACCTAGTGATAATGTTAATGATGATGTTCATGTTGATGCTCAACCTAGCAATGATAATGATGTAGAAACTGAACCTGCTATTGATCTTGATAACCCACAATCAAAGAATCAACGTTATGATAAGAGATACTTTTTTGCTAGGAAGCACGATAAGGAAAGAGAACCATGGTTCCAGAAACCCATGCCTTTTCCTCCTAAACCATCCAAGAAAAAGGATGATGAGGATTTTGAGCGCTTTGCTGGAATGATTAGACCTATCTTCTTGCGTATGCGTTTGACTGATATGCTCAAAATGAATCCTTATGCTAAGTATATGAAAGAAATTGTTACAAATAAAATAAAGATACCAGAAGCTAAAATTTCCACCATGCTTGCTAATTACACTTTTAAGGGTGGAATACCAAAGAAACTTGGAGATCCAGGAGTACCAACTATACCATGCTCCATTAAAAGAAACTATTTTAAAACTGCTTTATGTGATCTTGGAGCCGGTGTTAGTGTTATGCCTCTCTCTTTATATAGTAGACTTGATTTGAATAAGTTGACACCTACTGAAATATCTTTGCAAATGGCTGATAAATCAACTGCTATACCTGTCGGTATTTGTGAGGATGTGCCTGTTGTGGTTGCAAACGTTATTATTGTAATGGACTTTGTTATTCTTGATATTCCCGAGGACGATAGTATGTCTATTATTCTTGGAAGACCATTTTCGAATACTGCAGGGGCTGTTATTGATTGCACCAAAGGCAATATCACTTTTCATGTTAATAGTAATGAGCATATAGTACACTTTCCGAGGAAACAACCTCAAGTCCACAGTATCAATTCTATTAGAAAAATTCCAACTATTACTATTGGAGGTTTTGAATTTCCTATTCCTACTGTCAAGAAGAAATATGATATCCTTATTGTTGGGTGTCTGTGTCAAAACCGGCGGATCTTGGGTAGGGGGTCCCGAACTGTGCGTCTAGGCCGGATGGTAACAGGAGGCAAGGGACACGAAGTTTTACCCAGGTTCGGGCCCTCTTGATGGAGGTAAAACCCTACATCCTGCTTGATTAATATTAAAGATATGGGTGTTACAAGAGTAGATCTACCACAAGATCAGAGAGGCTAAACCCTAGAAGCTAGCCTATGGTATGATTGTATGTTGTGATTGTTGTCCTATGGACTAAAACCCTCCGGTTTATATAGACATCGGAGAGGGTTAGGGTTACACAAGGTCGGTTACAAAGGAGGAGATATCCATATACGTATTGCCTAGCTTGCCTTCCACGCCAAGTAGAGTCCCATCCGGACACGAGACGAAGTCTTCAATCTTGTATCTTCATAGTCTAACAGTCCGGCCAGTGGAGATAGTCCGGTTGTCCAGAGACCCCCTAATCCAGGACTCCCTCAGTAGCCCCTAAACTAGGCTTCAATGACGATGAGTCCGGCGCGCAGTTGTCTTCGGCATTGAAAGGCGGGTTCCTTCTTCGAATACATTACAGAAGAAGTTGAATACGAGGATAGTGTCCGACCCTGCAAAATAAGTTCCACATTTCACCGTAGAGAATAATGCTTTCGCAGATCTAATCCGCTAGCTTGTTTTAGCAACATGACGTTACGTCATGGCCCGGTGATTATTCGAACCGTTTCTTTTAACCAGGCCCGCACATAACGCGAGGCAGTTTTTCGACACGTCTTGTCAAAGTAGAGATCGTGTCCCCCTATTACGGGATTTTCATCAATACGGGCATGGGTAACCCAACCACGCCATCAATTGTGACGCTTGGGGGATAAGTGAGTTTTACTAGGTAAGTGGGGACGTTTAATTTTGTCCGCCCATATAAAGGGATAAGGATTCACCTTTCTATCCACGCCTTCTTCCTCCTCTGCTCATCCGCTCCCGCATACTCGAGCTCTAGCGCCCAAGTCCTCACTTCCATCTCAACCTTCTCCAACCATGTCCGGAGCGGGAGGCAAGTGGATGGTCTCCTCCATCACGGAGGGAGACGTCAAGAAACTGAGGAGAGCCAGATACCTGCACGACGACATCGCGCACCGGCTCCCAGATGAGGGACAGCTCATCCCCACCCCCGAGCCCCATGAGAGGGTGGTATTTCTCACCCATTTCCTCCGCGGACTGGGATTCCCTCTCCATCCCTTCGCCCGAGGGCTCATGTTTTATTACGGCCTGGATTTCCACGATGTGGCCCCGAACTTCATCCTCAACATCTCGGCGTTCATCATCGTGTGCGAGGCCTTCCTCCGCATCAAGCCCCACTTCTGCTTATAGCTGAAGACCTTCAATGTCAAGCCGAAGGTAGTGAGAGGCCGCCAGGCGGAGTGCGGAGGAGCCATGGTGGGCAAGATGCCCAACATCACATGGCTCGAGGGCACCTTCGTGGACACCATAAAGGGGTGGCAATCGGGGTGGTTCTATATCACCGAGCCGCGCGACCCCGCATGGGTAGTGGCCCCCGAGTTCCGATCTGGCATCCCCATGCGGCTCACCTCATGGAAAGAGAAGGGCCTGTCCTGGGGTAATTCAAAAGAGCTGACCGGACTCTAGTCATGTATTCAGAACATGGTGGATAAGAAGCTCAAGCTTGTCAACATAGTCCAGCTTATGCTCATTCGCCGGATACTCCCGTGCCAACAATGGGAGTTTACCTTGTGGGAGTTCAATCCGGCGCAGCACCGAACTCTGAACAGGCTCTTCGACATGACTCATGAAGATGCCTGGAGGGTGCTGTTCAAGGGCGCCGCGGTCCCTCCCCCCATTACTAAGGATCGTGAATTCAGCACGAAGCGCCATGCCAGTGCGGTAAGTTGTTTTACCTCTTACATGATATTTGTTTTATATATATATAGATTGGCTCTATGCGGGATCTAAACTCCCATAGTTTTGACAGGACTGGCAGAAGATGGCCGGACAGATCAACTATCCGGCTCCCTTGCCTGAAGGCCCCACAGACGCTCTTTTGATGAAGATGCTGACTCCGGCCCCTTATAAGGTGCCGGAGAAGACCAAGAAGGCCAAGGGAGCCCGAAAGAGTTCCCTACGCCAGGCGTCGTTGGACTCACCGTCCGATGACTCTGCGGCGCACTCTTCCCCTGAAGATGAGGAAGAGGAAGAAGAGGCTCCCCCACCGACTGGGGGAGTCAAGAAAAGGAAGGCCGCCCCAACTGGGGAGGCCGGAGGGTCCAAGAAGGGAAGGCCGCTCCTTCCGGACAGCTCCACCACCGCCGACGAAAGCGAAGACGAGTGGTTGCCCAGGGGCAAGCCCCAGGGGAGATCGTAAGTGTTCGGATACCAAAGTAACCCGTAGGATTCCTTTGTCGCATTGCTTTCCCTAACGCCGAACTCAATTGTACAGGCCGCCCCGAGCCAATATCGAGGTATCCTTGGATAGCTCCCTGGCTTCGTCAGACATGGATAGCGATCCAGTCCCGACGCCTACCTCCACTCATCCGGCCGACGACGCCGAGGTGCTGTCTCAAGAGGCACCAGATCGAAGGGGGACAGTCCCGGAGGCGCCTCAAGGCGACCTTCCGGACTCCGGGAGCCGAGGGGACGGGGTCCCCGAGAGCTCCGAGTTCGGCCCTCAGCCGAACACCGCGCCGGACCCTCCAACGGATCCGAGCTCGGGCAGGCGGTCCCCTTCTAAAGAGGGTGAGATGCCTGTGCCGGTGACCTCTGTCCAACCAGAGGCGCCGGACACTATGTTGGAAGCGCTTCACGGCACTTCCATCAAGGAGGAGCACTACACTATCATGAGTGCGGTGATCCAGAAGGTTCAGTCCGCCAAGAGCGGATTGACTGACGCCTGTACTAGCCTTCTAAGAGGCTTCGAGGTAAGTGTTTAAGAATGTAGTAGAAGTGTTACCGCATAGACAGTAGCCCCTGATGCTTTGTTCGGTGTTCACAAAGAAAAGCCGAACAGAGGATCAAATAATATCGCAGGAGTCTAATATAAGTATGTCAATATGCATGTGGAGGCTTCGCTGTTGTCGTCCACCACACTAACTGCCAGGTCGCCGTACTGAAGGAGGCCCTCGAGGGGTCCCAAAAGGAGCTCGGCCTTGCTAAGAGGCGGCTCGAGGAGAACAAGGGTAAGTGATACCCCGTCTGTAGATGAGAAAAAGGACGTGATTGCTAAATGACAAGATCATTGTATGTTTGCCAGGGGCCACGACCGAGGTGGCGACCCTGAAGCAAGCGCTGTCCCAGGCCGAAGAAAAGGCGGCCCAGGAGCGCACCGAGAGAGAGAGGCACGAGGCTTGGGTGGGCGAGGTGCATCAAGAGCTCCAAGCTCTCGTGACGAAGCACGAGGTGTTGGAGCTTGACTTGAAGATGAGAGAGTCTGAGCTTGCCGCGGCCCGTGAGAGCGCGAAGAGTGCCAAGGCCGAGGCCCAGAAGGCCCTTCAGGAGATCGACGCGATGAAGAAGATAGCGGCGGGTAAGGCTTTCTGTATGCAAAGCAAGCATGCAACGGTGAATTACCGATTACTTACCCGAATCCGGAGCTCTTCAGGAGCATTCGCAGATTTGCCCCGCAGTGTGTCCGATGCCGCACTATTCTACCAGGCCGAGGACGGAAGCTCGACGAAGAAGTTGTTCTGGTCTCAGTATGCTGAGGCCGAACATCCGGTGCCAATGAGCGACCAGCTGAAGCAGATGGCCGAGCTACATAAGGCGGCCAATCAGGCCATGAAGGGCTTCATAGTCCGGTTGTGGCCTGGCAACGCCCTTCCGAACAGCTTCTTCGTCCTGGTGAGGCGGCTTGTGGATGCCTGCCCACGGCTGGAGGTCGTCAAGCAATCCGTCAGCATTGAAGGTGCACGTCGGGCCTTCGCCCGTGTGAAAACGCAGTGGGTCAAGCTAGACGCCGTGAAGCTTATCAAGGAGGGTCCGCCGGAGGGCAAGCAGCACCGCCACCCCGAGATGTACTACGAGGGTGTTCTACCGGGCACCCGTCTTATCGCGAATGAGTGTTCACAAAATGTAATATTTGAATGAGACTTGCTCGTTTTTTATCCTGTGTAATGAAAACTTGTTTCATATGCGCTATGCAACACTTGTGTGAATTTAAAATATTACCTTCTGTTTGGCTATTTATCCAATCTGAGATATGGCTAGTCCTCGGCTTCTGCCCCCATGCCACGAGTGTCGGGGTGTTCAGGATAAACCTGAGCACTCTTGTTCCTATGTTTGGGTCCTTCGAGGGAGGTGCTTAGCACAATGAACAAGGCAACCGGACTAATAATGCTTTATCACTCTCACTTAGCCATAGAATTCTATAATTTTAAATTTCGGCGAAGCCCCTGGTATTCGGAAGGCCGAATTCGGGGCGCGATACACGCCTGTAAGCCGGACGGAGCCGGCCCCTCGCCCTAAGCGGCATAAGTCTTTAGGGACTCGAAAAACCTCGCCGAACAGCGACCAGTCTCTCGCCTTATCGTGACAGTCAGTTTTAGCTTTCTCCACTGAGGTGCTCGGCCCGGCAGAACCGGGGCACAATCGCAGTAGTTCTCCTAGCGCTACCTTAGCCGATAGAGCGGAACGTAAGGTACCAAAACATAGGAGTCGGGCAAACCCAACATTTGACCAAAGACATGATTCGGAGCTGATGCATATAATGCTATAAGTTCGGGGTGCCGCACTTGTGAAAGTGTTCGGACTTTTCATTGTGGGTACGTAAGCCCCTGGTGCATTGGTCGTACTAGAGTGTACGGTTGCTAGGCGTCATTAATGAACACATAGATATGTATACATATAACAAAAATGCAATAATAATCGTAATGCCATGCATTGTATATTAAAAAATTGCATTAAAGCAGAGTGATACAGATAGTGTAATGAGCAAAAGAGTAGGACTATGTCCCTTCCAAGGGCGAGCTGAGGAATTATGTGAAATCTGTAATCCACCTGGGAATTCCGTAGTCGTCGGCCTCCTTGGTTGTTGTATCATGTGTTCGGCAATAGAGCTGCCGGATAGTGTTTCCAGAGATTGAAGTCCTGAAAGAAAAAGGAAAATAACCAAATGGGAAGCCCCTGGTGCGGTTTAGGCCGCGTTTTGGGACGTGCCGTAGTTGTGCCTCCCCCTCCCCATCTGTGCCCATGGTATTTTTAATGCGTAATGATGTACGCGCGGCACGAACAACATCGTTGGGCTGGGATTGGGGTGGCCGTCGTATTGCTACGCGAGCTTAGATCATGCCAGGTGGTCTATTTGCCGATTGCCCCGAGCGCGCTTGAAGGTGTCCGGGCTTTGAAACGCCGAACTGGTAGATTGCCTTGAGAGGCTGATTTGCGCTTCTGCTGCGAGGGCCACGGTGTGCACCTCTGTTAGGAGAGAGCGCTCTGTGTTTCCATTGACTGTAATAACTCCGCGAGGTCCTAGCATCTTGAGCTTGAGGTATGCATAATGTGGTACCGCATTGAATCTAGCGAATGTGGTTCGTCCGAGCAGTGCGTGATAACCACTGCGGAACGGGACTATATCGAAGGTTAACTCTTCGCTTCGGAAGTTATCCGGGGATCTGAAGACCACTTCCAGTGTAATTGAGCCTGTGCAGTGGGCCTCTACGCCTAGAATGACGCCTTTAAAGGTCGTCTTTGTGGGTTTGATCCTTGAGGGGTCTATACCCATTTTGCGCACTGTGTCCTGATAAAGCAGGTTCAGGCTGCTGCCGCCATCCATGAGGACTTGAGTGAGGTGAAATCCGTCGATGATTGGGTCTAGGACCAGTGCGGCGAATCCGCCATGACGGATACTAGTGGGGTGGTCCCTGCGATCGAAGGTGATCGGACAGGAGGACCAAGTGTTGAACTTCGAGGCGACTGGCTCCAGCGCATATACGTCCCTGAGCGCACGCTCCCGCTCCCTCTTGGGGATGTGGGTTGCGTATATCATGTTCACCGTCCGCACTTGCGGGGGAAACCTCTTCTGTCCTCCAGTGTGCGGCTGCCAGGGTTCTTCCTCGTCATCGCTATGCGGCCCCTTGTCCTTGTTTTCGGTAATTAACTTGCTGGCCTGCTTGAACACCCAACAATCCCTGTTGGTGTGATTAGCTGGCTTGTCGGGGGTGCCGTGTATTTGACACGAGCGATCGAGTATACGGTCCAAGTTGGACGGACCCGGCGTACTTTGTTTGAATGCCCTTTTCCGCTGAACGGGTTTAGAGCCTTTGAATCCGGCATTGACTGCCGTATCCTTAGTACTTTTGCCGTTAATGCGGTGCTTATGCTTGTTGCGACGTGACCTGCTGTTGCCGTCCTTGGTATCTGAGGTACCTTGGTTCTTTGATATATTGTTACTGCGAGCCAACCGCTGTGTTCGGCCCGGCCGGATTTGCTTTTACTGTATCCGGTGTGACGTTTACCGTCTCGTAGATTGGTGTGCCCTTGCGATCCGTAGATCGATCTTGAGTGCTTTACTTTGTCCTCCAATATGTCTCGCAGGTCTGGCGTATCTCCCCATGCCTTTTTATTTGGATGGCGTTGGGGTGGAGGCTGAGCTTTCGGCAGGAATGCCTCTCTATCGCGGCCACGAGGTGGCCGGTCAGCCGTATCATACGCTTCTTCCTCCAGTCGGGGTAGTAATCTGCGCCTTGGGTAACTCTTGGAGGGACGCTCGAGTTTATATTCCTCGGCTGCGAGGACTTTAGTCCATTTGTCAGCTAGCAGATCTTGATCAGCTTGAAGCTGCTGCTGCTTTTTCTTCAGGCTATTTGCCGTGGCCATAAGCCTGCGCTTGAAGCGCTCTTGTTCGACGGGATCCTCTCGTACGGCGAATTCATTGTCGCCGAGGCTTGCCTCGTCTTCAGAGGGGGGCATGTAATTGTCATCCTCCTCCTCTCCGCCAGCCGCTCTCTCAGGAGAGCTGGCACCTTCATCCTCCTGATCTAACTCTTGATGGAGGGGGTTTTCATTGTCTTCGGCGCTATCCGGAGTGTTATTATCTCCTGCGCCGGTATCACCACTTTTGCTTTGGCGGGACTTAGAGCGGCGCCGCTGACGTCGGCGCTTGGGTTGCTTCTTGGAGGGGTCATCCTCCACTATCTCGTCGCCGTTGCCTTCATTGGGTGTATCCACCATGTATATGTCATACAACGAGGTGGCTTTCCAGTGCCCTATAGGTGCTAGTTCATGTTCGTCTCCTACATCGTCGTCCATACCGTCGATGTCCTCGGAGTCGAAGTCGAGCATGTTGGTTAAATCATCGACAGTGGCTACAAAGTGGGTCATGGGTGGGCGTCGAATTTCTTCGTCGTCCGCATCCCAGTCCTGTTGGCCATAATCCGGCCAGGGCTCTCCTCGCAGAGAGAGAGACCTTAGTGAATTCAGAATGTCACCGAAGGGCGAGTGCTGAAAGATATCCGCAGCGGTGAATTCCATGATCGGCTCCCAGTCGGATTCGATTGGCAGGGGCGCGGATGGTTCGGGGTCCGGAGGAGAGTCCGGCACTTTGGAGTCACGGGCTACGCAGAGGATGATGCTGGTGTTCGGCTTGACCGCAGTCGAGATTGCAACCCCTGAGGCGGTGTCTAGCCACCCATCCTCGATTGGCGCAGTTGGCTCTGAGCTAAGGGTCAGAGCAGGTGTGGGCGCGGCCTCTGGAGTATCGTTCGGTGGCAGAGCTAGGTCATGCCCATCGAGACAGTACGGCGCGCCCGGCTGTGGCTCGAATCCGTCGAAGATCAAGTCTCCGCGGATGTCGGCCGTGTAGTTCAAACTTCCAAATCTGACCTGATGGCCAGGGGCGTAGCTTTCAATCTGCTCCAGATGGCCAAGCGAATCAGCCCGTAGTGCAAAGCCGCCAAATACAAAGATCTGTCCGGGCAGAAAAGTCTCACCCTGGACCGCACCGCTACCGATGATAGTAGGAGCCATCAAGCCTAACGGCGACGAAACAGAGGGACTCTCAATGAAAGCACCAATGTCGGTGTCAAAACCAGCGGATCTCGGGTAGGGGGTCCCGAACTGTGCGTCTAGGCTGGATGGTAACAGGAGGCAAGGGACACGAAGTTTTACCCAGATTCGGGCCCTCTTGATGGAGGTAAAACCCTACGTCCTGCTTGATTAATATTGAAGATATGGGTGTTACAAGAGTAGATCTACCACGAGATCAGAGAGGCTAAACCCTAGAAGCTAGCATACGGTATGATTGTATGTTGTGATTGTTGTCCTACGGACTAAAACCCTCCGGTTTATATAGACACCGGAGAGGGTTAGGGTCACACAAGGTCGGTTATAAAGGAGATATCCATATACGTATTGCCTAGCTTGCCTTCCACACCAAGTAGAGTCCCATCTGGACACGAGACGAAGTCTTCAATCTTGTATCTTCATAGTCTAACAGTCCGGCCAATGGAGATAGTCCGGCTGTCCGGAGACCCCCTAATCCAGGACTCCCTCATTGGGGACATGCATATTCCCGTTGAGGTAACCTAGTGTTATTCGAAAACTCTCCATTTCCATGTTATTCGGAATGAGTTTGTTAACAAGACCTGATCAACCTTGTTAGTTGATTCCTTTTGATGATCATGAGATGGATGAATTTAGAAAACACAACTCTCTGTACCCTCTTTTTACTTTATGTTATTTATATTAAATAAAGCGAAAATAGTAATTTCTGTGTGTTTTCTGAATTATCCATGCAATAAAAAATACCCCGAAAATAAAAGTACTCCAATGCCCTGAAATTTAAATATGATTTTTTTTCTGAAATATTTGAAAACATCTGGCACTAAGAACACAGCAGGGGAGCAAGCACCTGGCCACGAGCGTGGAGGGCGCGCCCTACCCCCTGGGCGCGCCCCATGCTTCATGGGGCCATAGTGGCTCCCGTCCACTTATTCTAGCTACCACACACTCCTTCTTCCTCCCACAAACATCACTAATCAGCTCAAACCCGAGTCCAAGCTCATTTTGCTGCCATTTTCGATCTCCTTGCTGAAAGCTCCATTCAAAAAAACTGTTTTGGGGGATTGTTCCTTGGTATGTGACTTCTCCAATGGTCCAATTAGTTTTTGTTCCAGTGTTTTATTCATTACATATTTTTTCTGCTTAGGTGACCCTATTCTTGAGCTTGCATGTCAAATTTATATGGTCAAAAGTAGTTTTAATGCATGATATATCCTCTACGCACTTGTGGGAGTAGTTGCTATCGATTTTGTTGAGTTTGGTTCACTTTTATTTTGAAGTTACTAAAAATTTCAGAAAAAGATGAAGAGATTTTTGAGGGGCTCGTCGAGCCGAAGCTCGAAGGATAAGCAAAGTGAGGAGGATAAGAGGCCCAAATATAATCTTCCTCGCACCAGGGAGGTTCGGCCTTGTGATGATTTCTTGAGAGCAGCCGGGATTTATGATGATTTCTATGAATTGGATGAGAATGCAGGCCTCACCGCCTTCCTCCACGACCAACGCGAACAGTATCTCTTACTCACCAATATCTTTGTGCAAAACTTTCATTTTCATGCTAGGAGCTCACCACCTATGGTGGAATTTTATTTATATGATGAGCATAAGGAGATGTCACTTCATGATTTTTGTCGAGTTTGTTTGATCCCTTTCGAGGGCAGCGTAGAGGAACCACACCGCGATGATGTGCATGGGTTTATTGATACCATTACTGTAGGGGAAACGAGGAAGGTTTCCGACGCACGAATTACTACCATACATTTTCTTGTTTTATGTTACTTTGCTATATTTGCTAGTAGATGCTTAATTGGGTGCGGAAACTATGGAAACCTGAGTGCCCCTGATATTGTTATTTTGTGCCATGCCTTATTTCGTGATGACACATTCAGTATGGACGCTATTGTTGCAAAGCGGTTAAATCTTAACCATAGTAAGGGCCCCGTCCTTGGAGGCATCTTCACCCCGCGCCTCGCTGCACACTTTAACTTACCTATTAGGCATTATGAGAAAGAAGAAAAATTGCTGCCTCCTGTTTATCTAGATTATAAGAGTATGGTAGCACATGATTTTATTGTTAAGAATAGGGAAAAGGCGCTTAAGTACAAATTAATATTTGGTAAAAATCATCCTGAGACTATTACCTTGCCTACTCCTTCTTTGTTTGATTTATCTGTAGGCAAGTACCTTGTTCCGTTGGAGGCCATTCACGCCTATCGAAACCCTACATCAGCTACAGAGCCAGAGCCGGAACCACAATTTGATCCTCCACAACAGTCTGATTATCAGTGGGATCCGGAGGTGATTGCCAACCAGTAGCAATCCGAGACTTCTTCACAGTATGACCCCAACTATTACTTTGGATATCCGCCAGGCCAGCCGTGGCCATAGACCAACTTAGGCCAAAAGCCTAAGCTTGGGGGAGTACGTATTTCTCACCGACGTTACATTCATGTTCACACACTCATTGCTAGTTGTCGGTGCTCATACTTTTTCATTGTATCATCCATGCTAGTTTATTTTCCTTTTTTATTCTTTCTTGTTGTGTGTTTAATAAACCTTAATAGAAAAACAAAAAAATAGTTGTAGCTTTTAATTAGTTTACTTTCCATGCTTGTAGTAGTAATTAAAAAGAAAACCCAAAAAGATTTATCGTTCTTCTTTTGCTTGTTGGGAGCTTTCCCGTGTAAATAGTTTTATTTATTTTCTTGTTCTTTGGGGGTCGAGAGGAGAAGACCATAATTAAAATGTTAAAGTGGCTCTTATATGCATTATCGTTGATCTGACAAAGAGCCCATATTACCTTGTCTTTTCTCTTGAATTGAATGCTTGCAGATTCCAGCTTAGTCCAATGCGCGTGCACTATTATTATTATCCACACTATTCGGTCGTGCAAGTGAAAGGCAATAATGATGATTATATGATGAACTTATTGAGATGAGAAAAGCTGGTATGAACTCGACCTCTCTTGTTTTTGTAAATATGATTAGTTCATCGTTCTTGATTCAGCCTATTATGAATAAACATGTTTGTAATGACAATTAGAATTATTGTTGCTTATGTCATGCTTAATTAGCTAGGAGCTTATAATGGTTTACCTTGCATGCCAACATGCTATTAAAATGGTTGTGATGTGGTATGATAGGGTGGTATCCTCTTTTGAACAATTCGAGTGGCTTGACTTGGCACATGTTCACGCATGTAGTTGAAACAAAACCAACATAGCCTCTATGATATTTATGTTCATGGTGCATTATATCCTACTCATGCTTGCGTTCGGTGTTGATTAATTTTAATGCATGTTCATGATTGTTGTCGCTCTCTAGGTGGTCGCTTCTCATTCTTTTGCTAGCCTTCACTTGTACTAAGAGGGAATACTGCTTGTGCAGCCAATTCCATAAACCCCAAAGTTATTCCATATGAGTCCACCATACCTACCTATATACGGTATCTATCTGCCGTTCAAGTAAATTTGTATGTGACAAAGTCTAAACCTTCAAATAAACATTCTGTTTTGTATGCTCGAATAGCTCATGTATCAACTAGGGTTGTCCGTATCTTCCATGTTAGGCGGGTTATTCTCAAGAGGAGTGGATTCCACTCCTCACTCATGAGAAAATGGCTGGTCACCAGGATGCCCAGTCCCATGCTTTATGCAAATCAAATCAAAATAATTGCAAACAAAACTCCCCCGGGACTGTTGTTAGTTGGAGGCACTCGTTGTTTCGAGCAAGCTACGGATTGATGCTTGTTGGTGGAGGGGAGTATAAATTTTACCATTCTGTTTTGGACCCGCCTATAATGTGTGTAGCATGGAAGATATCGCCATCTCTTGGTTGTTATGTTGACAATGAAATTATACCTCTCAAAATATTATTCATATCTATTTCAAAACCGAGCTCTGGCACCTCTACAAATCCCTGCTTCCCTCTGTGAAGGGCCTATCTATTTACTTTTATGTGGAGTCATCATCCTCTTATTAAAAAGCACCAGTTGGAGAGCACCGCTGTCATTTTCATTCATTACTGTTAGTTTACATTGAGTATGACTTGACTGGATCTCTTTTACCATGAATTACAATGTATAGTCAGTCCTTGATCTTTAAAGGTGCTCTGCATTTATGTTTTGCGGTCTCAGAAAGGGCTAGCGAGATACCATATCGTTATATCATATCATGATTGTTTTGAGAAAGTGTTGTCATCTGAGATTTATTATTATTGCTTGCTAGTTGATTATATCATTGATACGAGTAAACATGAGACCTAAATGTTATTGTGAATATCGTTAGTTCATAATCTTTGCTGAAAACTTGAATGCTGGCTTTACATATTTACAACAACAAGAGCAAACAGAGTTTGTAAAAGTTTTTCTTTATCACTTTCAGTTTATCAACTGAATTGTTTGAGGACAAGCAAAGGTTTAAGCTTGGGGGAGTTGGTACATCTCTGTCGTATCTACTTTTCCAAACACTTTTGCCCTTGTTTTGGACTCTAACATGCATGATTTGAATGGAACTAACCCGGACTGACGTTGTTTTCAGCAGAATTGCCATCGTGTTATTTTTGTGCAGAAATAAAACTTCTCGGAATGACCTGAAAATCAACGAAGAATTATTTTGGAATATATAAAAAATACTGGAAGGAAGATCCACGTCAAGGGGGCCTCCACCTATCCACGAGGGTGGGGGCACGCACCCCTGCCTCGTGGGCCCCCTGACGCTCCACCGACCTCAACTCCAACTCCATATATTCGTGTTCGTAGAGAGAAAAATCAAGGAGAATGATTCATCGCGTTTTACGATACGGAGCCGCCGCCAAGACCTAAACTCTCCCGGGAGGGCTGATCTGGAGTCCGTTCGGGGCTCCGGAGAGGGGGATCCGTCGCCATCGTCATCATCAACCTTTCTCCATCACCAATTTCATGATGCTCACCGCCGTGTGTGAGAAATTCCATCGTAGGCTTGCTGGACGGTGATGGGTTGGATGAGATTTATCATTTAATCAAGTTAGTTTTGTTAGGGTTTGATCCCTATTATCCCTTATGTTCTGAGATTGATGTTGCTATGACTTTGCCATGCTTAATGCTTGTCACTAGAGCCCGAGTGCCATGATTTCAGATCCGAACCTATTGTGTTTTCATCAATACATGAGAATTCTTGATCCTATCTTGCAAGTCTGTAGTCACCTATTATGTGTTATGATCCGTTAACCCTGAAGTGACAATAATCGGGATACTTACCGGTGATGACTGTAGTTTGAGGAGTTCATGTATTCACTATGTGTTAATGCTTTGGTCCGGTACTCTATTAAAAGGAGGTCTTAATATTCCTTAGTTTTCAATAGGACCCCGCTGCCACGGGAGGGTAGGACAAAAGATGGCATGCAAGTTCTTTTCTATAAGCACGTATGACTATATTCGGAATATATGTCTACGTTACATTGATGAATTGGAGCTAGTTCTGTGTCACCCTAGGTTATGACTGTTACATGATCGATCACATCCGGCATAATTCTCTATCACCGATCCATTGCCTACGAGCTTTCCATATATTGTTCTTCGCTTATTTACTTTTCTGTTGCTATTGTTATCATCACTATAAAACACCAAAAATATTACTTTTGCTACCGTTACCTTTTGCTACCGTTACCACTACTATCATATTACTTTGCTACTAAACACTTTGCTGCAGATATTAAGTTTCCAGGTGTGGTTGAATTGACAACTCAGCTGCTAATACTTGAGAATATTCTTTGGCTCCCCTTGTGTCAAATCAATAAATTTGGGTTGAATACTCTACCCTCGAAAATTGTTGTGATCCCCTATACTTGTGGGTTATCACACAGCGTCAGATCTAGCGCGGCGGCGGCGCTCCGCCTCATCCCCCGGGTCGTCCATGGCAGTCGAAGGCTCGCTAGTGGCGACAAATTGAACGGCGCGGTGGGGAATTGGGGACAAACGCGGCTACAGGGGGATATGGTTTCGACCCGCATCTGCCCCGCAAACCCGTAGTTATACTGGTTCGGGGGTAGCGTTTGCGGGCTGCAGCAAAAATGTTTATGGGCCGGACACTCATGCGGGCTCTGGTCTGGCCAGAATAATCGGCTGAACCCGTATAATCGCCGGAATTATGCGGGTTCGCGCCGGATGCAGGGTCTGCTAGAGTTGCTCTTAGGCCATGTGCATGCACCAGGCTAGATAAATGCCTTGCGTCCATGTAATTGAGATCAGTTTTTGAGTTTATTCGTGAGATATGAACAACACAGTAAAACGTCCAGGTTTTGGGGGACCATATCTTGTGTATCATCTGTGATTTTCCCATTGTGAAAATTTGCTAGCGACGGTGCGTTGGTCATCACATCGACGCCTACGTGCTGATCCAAGGGGATCATTATTTTTGTTCATGTACTTTTGTACGCGGGTGAAAATTATTCTTGGAGGTTGCGAAGAGGGACATGTTAATCAAGCATCATTGTGAAAGATCGGGTCATCTACGCGCGCGAATTAGCATCTCGCTAGTTTGTACTTCATCAAGGGGCACACCAGACCTGCCGGGCCTGGCAGGACCTAGATCGGGCCCGCAAAGCCATTGCTGCCACACTGCAGCACGCCGGCGACAGCACTGCCAACACCTAGCCTTCCTACGCCCCATCTCAACTTCTAGGGGGCTATGCGGCTGACGAAGAAGCCGCTAGCCCGCCCCAGCCCAGATCTGGGCCGAGCGGACGACGCCATCCCGCACCATTGTGTAGCTCAGCCGCCAATTACCGCGCCACCAGACAGCCGACCACCCACGCCAGCGCTAAGCCACCCCCCTCCCCCGCCGCCTGAGAGCACCGCCCCGCGCAGAAGCCTCACCGGAAACGGGAAAAGCATCAGGCCACCTGAGACCTCCGCGGTGCGCCCAATGGCCTCCCTAAGCCGCGCCACATGACACGGAAAAATTAAGGACAGTATAACTGCACCTAATCCCTGCCCTCATAGCGATTTGCGTTTTCTGCCGTCCGTTTTCGCGATCTGGCCATCAAATCTTGTGTAAGAAGCGGTTTGTCCCGCGCTGTATGTATTCTGGCCCAGTTGTATTGTGGGTTGCTGCTCCAAAGGCCGAAACGCAGGCCTCTGGTAAACTGGGCCGTCTGCTGGCCCATTTGGCGAGAGATACCCCTCTTGAATGGGAGCCTGCGAACCAACATGTGGTTGGATGGTTAGAGAGACAGTGGTTTCCCCAGCCCATCAGGTTCAAGTCCTGGTGCTCGCATTATTCCTGAATTTATTTCAGGATTTCCAGTGATGCGTTTTCAGTGGGAGGAGATGTTCCCGTCGACGACGAGGCGCCTACGGTGACTTCGTAAATCTCAAAATGATATGCCCGCTCTGTCTCTCGGAGGTGCTCATAAATATATGATGTGCGTGTGTGCATTCATAGGGGGCGAGCGCTTGCGTTTGTAGTGATGTTAAAAAAAAGAATGCAAGCCTCTCCGCCGCCGCTTCCGCGAGCACCATCACCACTACTCGGCTTTTTCGAGGAAGAAATCCGCGTTCCATCTTCACCCCCGACGATGGACCCGAGGGACCGCATCCCGCCCGCCCGCTTCTTCCTCGCCATGGAGCCGCGGCGAGGGCTGGACGTTTTTCTGCTACCGATGAACTAGGCTCTGTATACCCTCCCGAGCTCTTCTCTGGCCTCTCCTCTCTATGGCCACGTTTCCATGGGTTGGCGCACTACTGGACACTGAAGTTTGTTGTCGTCTCTACAGAGCAGATCGGGCTGTTGGTGTCTAGCCTACTCACTGAACCACGGCAATCATCAAACACAAAGAAGAAACAATAGAGAAAGAGGACACGAGGTTTCCCGGTGCACAAACGCCTCCAGCCGCATGAACAGCCCCTTGTATTTCCGGCGAGCTCGAACTCTGCCACACACACACACCACCCCACCGTGAGCGCACATACATTCCCAAAGGCTACATCATCTCTCTCTAGCTCCTTTGGCTCTACCACCTGCCAGCACCTTAAGTAGTAGACACGCACATACACAGCTCATGCGCCACACCGGCCACTAAGCCATGCCCACAAGCATTAGCTAACCAGTAACTACATGCCCTACATGCACACCCACGCACGTCCGCACTACATGCATGCCCAATGGCTTGGCAGACCTAGCTGCTCCACTTACGGCGGCACGGTACGAACGACCTGGCCAAGTCTTCGCACGAACCATCCAGCCACGAACGGCCAGCTCCGTGAGTCCAACCACGAGCACACGCGTCAAGATTAATGCTATCAATTTCCTTCCTAATCTTGACATGCCTTGTCATCGACCGTCGTCTTGAACGCCTTCATTTGACATCATCACACGCCTCCGTGCCCGTTGCGACGTGCCGTGTGCCTGTTGTCGTCGGAGTTGATGCAGCTCGCATCGTTGTCGTTGTCACAGCCGTGAGCCAGCCCATGGACCCGACCTGGCGCACCGACGCCGGTCGCACCATGCTCCGTCACGACTCCGGCAACACACGCCGAGCTCCTTCTCCGCCGGTGACACATGCTTGGCGTCCCTCTGCGCCCCGCACGACCCGCGCACCCATAGCACCCGACGGCACCAGTGCGTCCCGCACGTCCTGCACGTGTATCAGCGTCCGCGGCGCTTCCCTCTGTTGCCCGACGTTGTGCTCGCCGCGCCATGATGCACGTCCGCGGCCTCTGCGCCACCATGCAGCGCCTCCGCGCTCGCCGCGCTCGCCGTGGACTCACCACGCGCCGCCTCCGCGTCTGCAATGGCAGCTGCAACGCCGCGCACCTCCATGGGCCGACACGCGGCCCGAAGCTTCACCTCACAGCCGCCGGCGAACGCCGCCGCCGGCGGCATGCCTCCAGCAAGGGGACGACATCCAAGATGCACCAGCTCATGATACCAATTGTTGGTGTCTAGCCTACTCACTGAACCACGGCAATCACCGGAGACAAGGAAGAAACAAGAGAGAGAGAGGACACGAGGTTTCCCGGTGCACAAACGCCTCCGGCCGCACGAACAGCCCCTTGTATTTCCGGCGAGCTCGAACTCTGCCACACACACACCACCCCACCGTGAGTGCACATACATTTCCAGAGGCTACATCATCTCTCTTTAGCTCCTTTGGCTCTACCACCTGCCAGCACCTTAAGTAGTAGACGCGCACATACACAGCTCATGCGCCACACCGGCCACTAAGCCATGCCCACACGCATTAGCTAACCACTAACTACATGCCCTACATGCACGCCCACGCACGTCCGCACTACATGCACGCCCAACGGCTTGGCTGACCCAGCTGCTCCACTTACGGCGGCACGGTACGAACGACCTGGCCAAGTCTTCGCACGAACCATCCAGCCACGAACGGCCAGCTCCGCGAGTCCAACCACGAGCGCACGCGTCAAGATTAATGCTATCACGGGCTGAGGTCTGCCGCCAGCAAGGTCTCCCCCCACCCAGGCCACCATCAAGGTCTACCTCCTCCTCCACCGGCGTCATCTCACTCCGGCGTGAAGTCGTCCCCGTGCTCCTCCTCCCATCTCCCTAGGCCAGACCATGCCGCAGTATCAGCGCTCCTCCGACACAAACTCCACGGTGTCCAGCACCTCAGAACGCCGACATGCAGGTACTCCGCCCGGCTCCAATGCCTCATCGCTGTCGAATACCTGAGCTTTGTCCCGACCCGGCCCATGGAGTTGCCCATTTCATGACCCATACAAGCCATCTTCATCCACATGAATCCGCTCTTTTGCGGTTGCAATGATACAATACAACAGGTAATTGGCATCTCGATATTTCATTCATCTTATCTACACTTTATCTCCCTACATACGCCTTATGTATCATGTCAGCAGTCAGCTCACAATATGGATGGACTGCACTAATTTTTCACTGAATTAACCTTGGCAATACAAGGTGCCAGCAGGTACCTAGGACATATGAAGGGTAACCTATATATGCGATCTGATTGTGTTGGTGCCGGCGTGCTGTGTGGTGTGTGCTCTATGTGCCACAGTTGTGTGGGTTGAGTGCTTGTCTGTGTGATGTGTGCCGTGTGCGAGCATGTCGCTGGCGTCCGTCCGGTGCACGCAACATGTTTGATAAAATGTGCAGACAAATAAATCCGGACAAATAGGGGCAAAGTAGGGTTACCTCTTGGTGAGCAGAATCTATGGAGTCTCTTATCCTCGCTCGGTTAACATGGTGCTGGCTCAGTCTATCACTGCAAATCATCCCCAACTCATCGGACAATTCTTGATTCATGTAGACAGTGACCAGTCTTCTAGTTTGACAGTGTAGACAGTTGTTGGTCAGCTGAGTATGCAGTTATTTACACATAGAAGATCTATGTTCCTCTTCTTGTAGGCCTGTTTAATTTGTTTTGCTGCCAAGACTTCAATGTTTAGATATTACTTGCAGAATAGTGTTGCAACGGAAACGTGAGAAAATGTTACATCATACCTTGACAGCTTTCTCTTACAGAATTTGTTTTGCAGACAAAGTGTATAAACAATTTTCTTAGCAAAGCACATCCAAAATGTGACTCGAACCTTCATATCGGCCATGGAATTACAGTGGCAATTCAGGTAGTGCTTATTTATGTTGATTCCCTTGTGTGTGAGAGAAAGCTGTCAAGGTATGATATAGGGCATGAGAAAGTTCTGTTTGAGGTAAGCGTTTGATTTCTGACCCATAGCATATTTTCTCACCGGTACTGCAGTCATGCTGTTAATAATGATATTGGTAAGTGACTTTTTCTTGGATTTATGATTTATTCTGTCTTCAATCAAAGGTTAACTTCTCTATATTGTAGTACATTTTTTTACATTTTGCATAGTTAGGCTATGCCATTAAATGAATTGCCATGTTAACTTAATTTCTTGAGATGAGTTTTTGGTTCGGTGCTACTGTTATCCCATACTTCTATTCGTTGGTTGATTTTTACATGTCGGCATTCTCTGTATCAATCATCTTTCTGGCCGGTCCACACATTAACACAATTGTCTACGGTTGGAGCATCATATGATGGGTCACCCGAAATAAAATCTTCTTTCAGCTCTACCATTGCATAGCTTGGGAAAGCAACATTTATGCATTAACAATATGTATTTTGTTTTTAACCCTTGAATTCCCTTTCAATCTATTTTCAGGTGTTTTACAATGGTGCGGAGAGAAGAAAAGTTGTAACCGATGCTTCTGACATGCTATATATAGGTTACTTTTCCATGACAGGATGTGCTGTCATTTTTTTTTGTATCTTGGTTCTACTGAGCTTACGTGTTTACTCATCATATGTAGTTTGCAATCCTCCCATATTACTTTATTACCTCTCGGATATTTGTAGACATTTGTCTCGGCATGGAAATTGCATCCTTCCTATTTTTTGTATATTCTATAATGCAATTTTACACTAGCTGGACAATTTGTTTCTGTGCATGTGTGTATAAATGTAATATTCTATCTTGCGTTCCGACCACTGTTTTTCAAGTTGAAAAAGGAGTGATTGTTTATTAGCAAACAAATTATTCATCTTTCCATGTACTCTATTACCTTGGTTTAGCGTACATTTTAAATCACCGGATCTTTAACTTTAGAATTCATCTAAACTATGGAACTTTAATTTTGATTGTGTATATTTGCTCAGAAATTTGTACAACCCATGCAAATTTAACTTATATGTTTAGTGTCACATATATATGGAATTGCTTACCATTCTTGTTTTTAGCGGAAACTGCTGACTTGTTACTACTTAGTTAATGGCAATATCCGCCTGTACAACATCTCAAATAAAATCTGGAGAAAAACTAAACCAAGTTTGCATAAATCTAAAAGGCAGACCTCAACAAAAGAGGGCACAACCTGCCAACGCAATGAAAAATAAATAAATATTTGTCAATTATAATTCACATATTGCAATGTGACTGCACGGACATTTACTAAAAAATTCTACTTTCTTCGTGAGACACTTATTTTTGGACGGAGGGGATATAACACTGGTAGAAAAAGGGCCTGTTGTCCCGGTTCGTAAGGGCCTTTTGTCCCGGTTCCTGAACCGGGACTGAAGGGTCGGTACTAATGCCCTGTCCCTTTAGCCCCGGTTCAACAACCGGGACAGATGGGCCTCCACATGGCCTGTGCGCGGAGCCCAGGCAGGAGACCCTTTGGTCTCGGTTGGTGGCACCAACCGGAACAAATAGGCATCCACGCGTCAGCATTTCTGTGGGTGG
>NC_057806.1:49644999-49658319 GCF_018294505.1 Triticum aestivum | reverse complement strand
TTTCATATATTGTGTTAGCTAGCTATAATTAATAGAGAGAAGTGTCCTCTCTTATGTCCGTGCTTGGTCGACGCTACGTACTATACATACGTATAGAGAGGACTAGACACGCTAGCTAGCTAGTAAGCAAACGAAGGAAACAGAAGATCGTCATGAACATATATGCATACAGAGAGAAGTGATATCGACCACCTCTCCTTCTCCGAGAGATTGGTCGAACAACAAGTTCTCGTATATCTATCCGACACTACCGGCTACATATATACAATAATTATCTCTTACAAATATAATCATACGGACTCATGGTCCACATAGTATTCTCCGTCTTCAGCGATCACGTGGTCAAGAAAGAATGCCGCCAATTCCTCTTGAATTGCTCGCATACGAGCTGGTGCTAGGAGTTCATCCCGCTTCCGAAACATGTAATTTGAAAAGGGGGGTCAATACATATATATATATATATGAATGAATGAAACTCAACACAAATGATGGTAATAAAATAAAATTGTGAATGTTGTTATTTACGTACTTCATATTGTTCGTCAGTGTAGCCCCGCTCACAGGTCGTGTGGCGGATGGACTCGCAAACGTAGTATCCACAGAAATCATTCCCTTGTTCCTGCCACAACCACTTTACAAGAAATAGAGGTTAATCAAACTGATAAGCAAGAATGCCAAATGGTAGATGAAACTAGCGCTTGAATCAATAGGAGATGCGCGGAACATGCTACTATAGTACTTACTTTCGGGTGTCTAAATTGCAGCTTCTTCGGGAGTCCTGGAGCTTTTTTGGAGAATTTTTTCCAAACCCTGCCACACAAAGAAAACAATTACTTGATATATCAGGAAATGAACAAAGTTGCTGATATGGTGGATAATGATCGATTTAACTTACTTCTCGAGCATTTGAGTCATGTCCGCATAGTCCTGGGGATCTTTTTGTCTTGAGTCTAAGACGGTTACTAGTCCCTGCTCAAGCTTAATCTCTAGGAGAATATAGTGGTAACTGCACACGCATGCATAACTCATCAATTACATTACTATAACCTTGACTAATATATAAGGGAAACCGAATACGCACAAGACAGTAACACTCACCTGAAGTTGTAAGGAAAGAGTATTATATCTTTGTTTTCATTTATTACCAACGATCGTAGCAAGTTGGCCTCGGTATCTACGGCATGAAATTTAACCTGAGTTGCATCTATGAGATATGTGTTAATGAACCCAATATCACCGACTTGTCTTTTCTTCAATTCGGCGATCTTCAATCTACATAATATAGTGAGGATGATTATAAATACATGCAATGAAAGAGCTGAGCTATATAGAGAGAGACTTAATGACAGAAGTAGTACTACTTATAGATAGTAGCAGGTGACCGTTGTTTTATCGAGGGCCAATTGATTGAAAAACTAAAAGAACTCCTCAAATGGAACAGGCAACAGTTCAATTCCAACGAGGTCATGCTCCTTTTTAACTTTCACATACAAAGTACTCCTCCCCCAGAGTCTCTGCAGATTTTCAAGTACCAATCATGCAATCTTCGCATCATCGTTGATAGAGATCTTTCATCTTTGACGAGATGCTTACCGTACTCTTATCTTTGTATCTGCACCTCCATGAAATCATAATGTACATCATCGGGCAGGTAATCGCCAAGATTGCTATAACCGGGCACCATCCTCGGATCATTAGCGACGTTGTCGCTAGGCACCTTGAGCGGGGGGCACGATTGCTTTGCTTGTTCACCGAGCTGGGCAATTTGTTTCCCAGCTCGTCGTTCTTTCAGCCTTTGATCACTGATAGTACTTCCCGACCGCTCCGCTTCGGCAAATTCCTTTCCAATAATGCGCTCATAGTTTCCTTTCGGCGGAGATTTGGGTGGTTTTGTCAGGGCAGCCAGAGTGCGCTTCGCTTTCACCGGATCTACCTTCTCCTCCGGAGGTGGATGTTTCTTTGCTTTCACCCCTTCAAAGTAGTTCCTCACTTCTTCTCGTGCGATCTCGGCGTTCTCCTTCGGGGTCCTCTCGTATGGTAACTTCTCTAGAGTCTTCAGAGAAGGACCGAATCTGTATTTCCTCCCGCCTCTGGCTGTACTGCTAGACGCCGGCAGAGCAGACGGAGCGGTTGTCTTCTTTACTTGCTTACGAGGCAGAGGAGAAGGACTACGACGCGTCGAAGCAGCCGGAGCGGCGGTAGGTCTCTTCCGCCCTTGCTGACGAGGCGAAGAAGGAGGAGGCTGGCTGCTCGGGCGCGTCGACGCAGGCGGAGAAGGAGGCGGAGTGCCGCCACGTGCCGGAGAAGGAGTCGATCGAGTGCCCTATGAAGGAAATATGCCCTAGAGGCAATAATAAAGTTATTATTTATTTCCTTATATCATGATAAATGTTTATTATTCATGCTAGAATTGTATTAACCAGAAACATAATACATGTGTGAATACATAGACAAACAGAGTGTCACTAGTATGCCTCTACTTGACTAGCTCATTAATCAAAGATGGTTATGTTTCCTAACCATGAACAAGGAGTTGTTATTTGATTAACGAGATCACATCATTAGGTGAATGATCTGATTGACATGACCCATTCCATTAGTTTAGCACCCGATCGTTTAGTATGTTGCTATTGCTTTCTTCATGACTTATACATGTTCCTATGACTATGAGATTATGCAACTCCCGTTTGTCGGAGGAACACTTTGTGTGCTACCAAACGTCACAACATAAATGGGTGATTATAAAGGTGCTCTACAGGTATCTCCAAAGGTACATGTTGGGTTGGCGTATTTCGAGATTAGGATTTGTCACTCCGATTGTCGGAGAGGTATCTCTGGGCCCTCTCAGTAATGCACATCACATAAGCCTTGCAAGCATTGCAACTAATGAGTTAGTTGCGAGATGATGTATTACGAAACGAGTAAAGAGACTTGCCGATAACGAGATTGAACTAGGTATTGAGATACCGACGATCGAATCTCGGGCAAGTAACATACCGATGACAAAGGGAACAACGTATGTTGTTATGCGGTCTGACCGATAAAGATCTTCCTAGAATATGTAGGAGCCAATATGAGCATCCAGGTTCCGCTATTGGTTATTGACCGGAGACGTGTCTCAGTCATGTCTACATTGTTCTCGAACCCGTAGGGTCTGCACGCTTAAGGTTTCGATGACAGTTATATTATGAAGTTATGAGTTTTGATGTACCGAAGTTAGTTCGGAGTCCCGGATGTGATCACGGACATGACGAGGAGTCTCGAAATGGTCGAGACATAAAGATTGATATATTGGACGGCTATATTCAGACACCGGAAGTGTTCCGGGTGATTTCGGAGAAAACCAGAGAGCCAGAGGGTTACCGGAACCCCCCGGGAGAAGTAATGGGCCATATGGGCCTTAGTGGAGAGAGAGAGGGGCATCCAGAGGTGGGCTGTGCGCCTCCTCCCCCCTGGTCCGAATTGGACTAGGAGAGGGGGCGGCGCCCCCCCTTTCCCTCTCCCTCCCCACTTCTTTCCCCCTCCTAGTAGGAGTCCTACTCCTACTAGGAGGAGGACTCCTCCTGGCGCGCCTATAGGGGCCGGCCGGCCTCCTCCCCTTGCTCCTTTATATACGGGGGCAGGGGGCACCCCTAGACACACAAGTTGATCTTCGTGATTGTTCCTTAGCCATGTGCGGTGCCCCCCCCCCCCTCCACCATATTCCACCTCGGTCATATTGTAGCGGTGCTTAGGCGAAGCCCTGCGACGGTAGTACATCAAGATTGTCACCACGCCGTCGTGCTGACGGAACTCTTCCCCGACACTTTGCTGGATTGGAGTCTGGGGATCGTCATCGAGCTGAACGTGTGCTAGAACTCGGAGGTGCCGTAGTTTCGGTGCTTGATTGGTCGGGCCGTGGAGACGTACGACTACATCAACCAAACGCTTCCGTTGTCGATCTACAAGGGTACGTAGATCACACTCTCCCCTTCTCATTGCTATGCATCACCATGATCTTGCGTGCGCGTAGGAATTTTTTTGAAATTACTACGAAACCCAACAGTGGCATCCGAGCCTAGGTTTTATATGTTGATGTTATATGCACGAGTAGAACACGAGTGAGTTGTGGGCGATATAAGTCATACTGCTTACCAGCATGTCATACTTTGGTTCGGCGGTATTGTTGGACGAAGCGGCCCGGACCGACGTTACGCGTACGCTTACGCGAGACCGGTTCTCCCAACGTGCTTTGCACATAGGTGGCTTGCGGGTGACAGTTTCTCCAACTTTAGTTGAACCGAGTGTTGCTACGCCCGGTCCTTGCGAAGGTTAAAACAGCACCAACTTGACAAACTATCGTTGTGGTTTTGATGCGTAGGTAAGATTGGTTCTTGCTTAAGCCCGTAGCAGCCACGTAAAACTTGCAACAACAAAGTAGAGGACGTCTAACTTGTTTTTGCAGGGCATGTTGTGATGTGATATGGTCAAGACATGATGCTAAATTTTATTGTATGAGATGATCATGTTTTGTAACCGAGTTATCGGCAACTGGCAGGAGCCATATAGTTGTCGCTTTATTGTATGCAATGCAATCGCGCTGTAATGCTTTACTTTATCACTAAGCGGTAGCGATAGTCGTGGAAGCATAAGATTGGCGAGACGACAACGATGCTACGATGGAGATCAAGGTGTCGCGCCGGTGACGATGGTGATCACGACGGTGCTTAGAAGATGGAGATCACAAGCACAAGATGATGATGGCCATATCATATCACTTATATTGATTGCATGTGATGTTTATCTTTTATGCATCTTATCTTGCTTTGATTGACGGTAGCATTATAAGATGATCTCTCACTAATTACCAAGAAGTGTTCTCCCTGAGTATGCATCGTTGCGAAAGTTCTTTGTGCTGAGACACCACATGATGATCGGGTGTGATAGGCTCTACGTTCAAATACAACGGGTGCAAAACAGTTGCACACGCGGAATACTCAGGTTATACTTGACGAGCCAAGCATATACAGATATGGCCTCAGAACACGGAGACCGAAAGGTCGAGCGTGAATCATATAGTAAATATGATCAACATAGTGATGTTCACCAATGAAGCTACTCCATCTCACGTGATGATCGGACATGGTTTAGTTGATTTGGATCACGTAATCACTTAGAGGATTAGAGGGATGTCTATCTAAGTGGGGGTTCTTTAAGTAAATTAATTGAACCTAAATTTATCATCAAACTTAGTACCTGATAGTATCTTGCTTGTTTATGCTTGATTGTAGATAGATGGCTCGTGCTGTTGTTCCGTTGAATTTTAATGCGTTCCTTGAGAAAGCAAAGTTGAAAGATGATGGTAGCAATTACACGGACTGGGTCCGTAACTTGAGGATTATCCTCATTGCTGCACAGAAGAATTACGTCCTGGAAGCACCGCTGGGTGCCAGGCCTGCTGCTGGAGCAACACCAGATGTTATGAACGTCTGGCAGAGCAAAGCTGATGACTACTCGATAGTTCAGTGTGCCATGCTTTACGGCTTAGAATCGGGACTTCAACGACGTTTTGAACATCATGGAGCATATGAGATGTTCCAGGAGTTGAAGTTAATATTTCAAGCAAATGCCCGGATTGAGAGATATGAAGTCTCCAATAAGTTCTATAGCTGCAAGATGGAGGAGAACAGTTCTGTCAGTGAGCATATACTCAAAATGTCTGGTTATAATAATCAATTGATTCAATTGGGAGTTAATCTTCCAGATGATTGTGTCATTGACAGAATTCTCCAATCACTGCCACCAAGCTACAAGAGCTTCGTGATGAACTATAATATGCAAGGGATGAATAAGACTATTCCCGAGCTCTTCGCAATGCTAAAAGCTGCGGAGGTAGAAATCAAGAAGGAGCATCAAGTGTTGATGGTCAACAAGACCACTAGTTTCAAGAAAAAGGGCAAAGGGAAGAAGAAAGGGAACTTCAAAAAGAACGGCAAGCAAGTTGCTACTCAAGAGAAGAAACCCAAACCTAGACCTAAGCCTGAAACTCAGTGCTTCTACTGCAAGCAGACTGGTCACTGGAAGCAGAACTGCCCCAAGTATTTGGCGGATAAGAAGGATGGCAAGGTGAACAAAGGTATATGTGATATACATGTTATTGATGTGTACCTTACTAATGCTCGCAGTAGCACCTGGGTATTTGATACTGGTTCTGTTGCTAATATTTGCAACTCGAAACAGGGACTATGGATTAAGCGAAGATTGGCTAAGGACGAGGTGACGATGCGCGTGGGAAACGGTTCCAAAGTCGATGTGATCGCAGTTGGCACGCTACCTCTACATCTACCTTCGGGATTAATATTAGACCTAAATAATTGTTATTTGGTGCCAGCGTTAAGCATGAACATTATATCTGGATCTTGTTTGATGCGAGACGGTTATTCATTTAAATCTGAGAATAATGGTTGTTCTATTTATATGAGTAATATCTTTTATGGTCATGCACCCTTAAAGAGTGGTCTATTTTTATTGAATCTCGATAGTAGTGACACACATATTCATAGTGTTGAAGCCAAAAGATGCAGAGTTGATAATGATAGTGCAACTTATTTGTGGCACTACCGTTTAGGTCATATCGGTGTAAAGCGCATGAAGAAACTCCATACTGATGGACTTTTGGAACCACTTGATTATGAATCACTTGGTACTTGCGAACCGTGCCTCATGGGCAAGATGACTAAAACACCGTTCTCCGGTACTATGGAGAGAGCAACAGATTTATTGGAAATCATACATACAGATGTATGTGGTCCGATGAATATTGAGGCTCGTGGCGGATATCGTTATTTTCTCACCTTCACAGATGACTTAAGCAGATATGGGTATATCTACTTAATGAAACATAAGTCTGAAACATTTGAAAAGTTCAAAGAATTTCAGAGTGAAGTTGAAAATCATTGTAACAAGAAAATAAAGTTTCTACGATCTGATCGTGGAGGAGAATATTTGAGTTACGAGTTTGGTGTACATTTGAAAAATTGTGGAATAGTTTTGCAACTCACGCCACCTGGAACACCACAGCGTAATGGTGTGTCCGAACGTCGTAATCATACTTTACTAGATATGGTGCGATCTATGATGTCTCTTACTGATTTACCGCTATCATTTTGGGGACACGCTCTAGAGACGGCCGCATTCATGTTAAATAGGGCACCATCAAAATCCGTTGAGACGACGCCTTATGAACTGTGGTTTGGCAAGAAACCAAAGTTGTCGTTCCTGAAAGTTTGGGGCTGCGATGCTTATGTGAAAAAGCTTCAACCTGATAAGCTCGAACCCAAATCGGAGAAATGTGTCTTCATAGGATATCCAAAGGAAACTATTGGATACACCTTCTATCACAGATCTGAAGGAAAAACTTTTGTTGCTAAGTTCGGAAACTTTCTAGAGAAGGAGTTTCTCTCGAAAGAAGTGAGTGGGAGGAAAGTAGAACTTGACGAGGTAACTGTACCTGCTCCCTTATTGGAAAGTAGTGCATCACAGAAAACTGTTTCTGTGACACCTACACCAGTTAGTGAGGAAGCTAATGATGATGATCATGAAACTTCAGAACAAGATACTACTGAACCTCGTAGATCAACCAGAGTGAGATCCGCGCCAGAGTGGTACGGTAATCCTGTTCTGGAAGTCATGCTACTAGATCATGATGAACCTACAAACTATGAAGAAGCGATGGTGAGCCCAGATTCCGCAAAATGGCTTGAAGCCATGAAATCTGAGATGGGATCCATGTATGAGAACAAAGTATGGACTTTGGTTGACTTGCCCGATGATCGGCAAGCAATTGAGAATAAATGGATCTTCAAGAAGAAGACTGACGCTGACGGTAATATTACTGTCTACAAACCTCGACTTTCGCAAAAGGTTTTCGGCAAGTTCAAGGGATTGACTACGATGAGACCTTCTCACCCGTAGCGATGCTTAAGTCTGTCCGAATCATGTTAGCAATTGCCGCATTTTATGATTATGAAATTTGGCAGATGGATGTCAAAACTGCATTCCTGAATGGATTTCTGGAAGAAGAGTTGTATATGATGCAACCAGAAGGTTTTGTCGATCCAAAGGGAGCTAACAAAGTGTGCAAGCTCCAGCGATCCATTTATGGACTGGTGCAAGCCTCTCGGAGTTGGAATAAACGCTTTGATAGTGTGATCAAAGCATTTGGTTTTATACAGACTTTTGGAGAAGCCTGTATTTACAAGAAAGTGAGTGGGAGCTCTGTAGCATTTCTGATATTATATGTAGATGACATATTACTAATTGGAAATGATATAGAATTTCTGGATAGCATAAAGGGATACTTGAATAAGAGTTTTTCGATGAAAGACCTCGATGAAGCTGCTTACATATTAGGCATTAAGATCTATAGAGATAGATCAAGACGCTTAATTGGACTTTCACAAAGCACATACCTTGACAAAGTTTTGAAGAAGTTCAAAATGGATCAAGCAAAGAAAGGGTTCTTGCCTGTGTTACAAGGTGTGAAGTTGAGTAAGACTCAATGCCCGACCACTGCAGAACATAGAGAGAATATGAAAGATGTTCCCTATGCTTCAGCCATAGGCTCTATCATGTATGCAATGCTGTGTACCAGACCTGATGTGTGCCTTGCTATAAGTCTAGCAGGGAGGTACCAAAGTAATCCAGGAGTGGATCATTGGACAGCGGTCAAGAACATCCTGAAATACCTGAAAAGGACTAAGGATATGTTTTTCATATATGGAGGTGACAAAGAGCTCATCGTAAAAGGTTACGTTGATGCAAGCTTTGACACTGATCCAGACGATTCTAAATCGCAAACCGGATACGTGTTTACATTAAACGGTGGAGCTATCAGTTGGTGCAGTTCTAAACAAAGCTTTGTAGCGGGATCTACATGTGAAGCGGAGTACATAGCTGCTTCGGAAGCAGCAAATGAAGGAGTCTGGATGAAGGAGTTCATATCCGATCTAGGTGTCATACCTAGTGCATCGGGTCCAATGAAAATCTTTTGTGACAATACTGGTGCAATTGCCTTGGCAAAGGAATCCAGATTTCACAAGAGAACCAAGCACATCAAGAGACGCTTCAATTCCATCCGGGATCTAGTCCAGGTGGGAGACATAGAGATTTGCAAGATACATACGATCTGAATGTTGCAGACCCGTTGACTAAGTCTCTTCCACGAGCAAAACATGATCAGCACCAAGGCTCCATGGGTGTTAGAATCATTACTGTGTAATCTAGATTATTGACTCTAGTGCAAGTGGGAGACTGAAGGAAATATGCCCTAGAGGCAATAATAAAGTTATTATTTATTTCCTTATATCATGATAAATGTTTATTATTCATGCTAGAATTGTATTAACCGGAAACATAATACATGTGTGAATACATAGACAAACAGAGTGTCACTAGTATGCCTCTACTTGACTAGCTCATTAATCAAAGATGGTTATGTTTCCTAACCATGAACAAGGAGTTGTTATTTGATTAACGGGATCACATCATTAGGTGAATGATCTGATTGACATGACCCATTCCATTAGCTTAGCACCCGATCGTTTAGTATGTTGCTATTGCTTTCTTCATGACTTATACATGTTCCTATGACTATTAGATTATGCAACTCCCATTTGCCAGAGGAACACTTTGTGTGCTACCAAACATCACAACGTAAATGGGTGATTATAAAGGTGCTCTATAGGTGTCTCCAAAGGTACATGTTGGGTTGGCGTATTTCGAGATTAGGATTTGTCACTCCGGTTGTCGGAGAGGTATCTCTGGGCCCTCTCGGTAATGCATATCACATAAGCCTTGCAAGCATTGTAACTAATGAGTTAGTTGCGAGATGATGTATTACGAAACGAGTAAAGAGACTTGCCGGTAACGAGATTGAACTAGGTATTGAGATACCGACGATCGATCTCGGGCAAGTAACATACCGATGACAAAGGGAACAACATATGTTGTTATGCGGTCTGACCGATAAAGATCTTCGTAGAATATGTAGGAGCCAAGATGAGCATCCAGGTTCCGCTATTGGTTATTGACCGGAGACGTGTCTCGGTCATGTCTACATTGTTCTCGAACCCGTAGGGTCCGCACGCTTAAGGTTTCGATGACAGTTATATTATGAAGTTATGAGTTTTGATGTACCGAAGTTAGTTCGGAGTCCCGGATGTGATCACGGACATGACGAGGAGTCTCGAAATGGTCGAGACATAAAGATTGATATATTAGACGGCTATATTCGGACACCGGAAGTGTTCCGGGTGATTTCGGAGAAAACCGGAGAGCCGGAGGGTTACCGGAACCCCCCCCCCGGGAGAAGTAATGGGCCATATGGGCCTTAGTGGAGAGAGAGAGAGGCAGCCAGAGGTGGGCTGCGCGCCTCCTCCCCCCTGGTCCGAATTGGACTAGGAGAGGGGGCGGCGCCCCCCTTTCCCTCTCCCTCCCCACTTCTTTCCCCCTCCTAGTAGGAGTCCTACTCCTACTAGGAGGAGGACTCCTCCTGGCGCGCCTATAGGGGCCGGCCGGCCTCCTCCCCTTGCTCCTTTATATACGGGGGCAGGGGGGCACCCCTAGACACACAAGTTGATCTTCGTGATCGTTCCTTAGCCGTGTGCGGTGCCCCCCTCCACCATATTCCACCTCAGTCATATTGTAGCAGTGCTTAGGCGAAGCCCTGCGACGGTAGTACATCAAGATCGTCACCACGTCGTCGTGCTGACGGAACTCTTCCCCGACACTTTGCTAGATCGGAGTCCGGGATCGTCATCGAGCTGAACATGTGCTAGAACTCGGAGGTGCCGTAGTTTCGGTGCTTGATCGGTCGGGCCGTGGAGACATACGACTACATCAACCAAACGCTTCCGTTGTCGATCTACAAGGGTACGTAGATCACACTCTCCCCCTCTCATTGCTATGCATCACCATGATCTTGCGTGCGCGTAGGAAATTTTTTGAAATTACTACGAAACCCAACACCCTGGTCGTCACTCGTTGGAGGAGGAGGCGGTGGTGGAGGCGGAGTTCCCTGACTCGCCGGAGGAGGAGGCGGTGGAGGAGGCGGAGTGCCCTGACTTGCCGGAGGAGGAGGCGGTGGAGGAGGCGGAGTGCCCTGACTTGCCAGAGGAGGAGGAGGCGGCGGAGGCGTCCAGTTCGGAAGGTTGATGAGCTCCTTCCGACATAGGCATGGAGTCTTCAGAGCAGACCCCAGCCTAGTCTCCCCTTCACCGGTAGGGTGGTCAAGCTGGAGGTCCTCAAATCCCTCTATTATTTCATCCACCATCGCCCTAGCATATCCTTCTGGAATCGGCCGACAGTGAAAAGTTGCGCCGGGTTTAGTAGGATAAACAGAGCCAACAGCCGCCTTGACCTTCAAATTCATCCATTGCGTCATAAGGTGGCAATTTTGAGACTCCGTGATAGCATCCACGGGATAGCTGGCAGGAGCCGTCAAGGCATGCTCCGGCTGAAGCAGCTCGGTGGAAGCCACGCTGCTTCTCCGCTGAGATGGCAGGGTAGCTTGGGGAAGCTTCGGCAGCACGTTTGCTGCGATTTGCTTCTCGTTCCTCTATCGCTTGTACCCTTGCTTGCAGCGCCTGCATTTGGGTCTGCTGCAATTTTTTCCTCCTCTCCTAGGATTTGTAACCGCCTGCGTCCGGAAACCCAACCTTCCATAGAATGGAGCCTGGCGTGCCTCGTGTCCGTCCAGGGTGCTCCGGATTCCCGAGGGCCATTGTGAGCTCGTCGTTCTCTCTATCTGGAAAGAACGTCCCTTGCTGCGCTGCTTCGATATACTGCTGAAGCTTCCTGACTGGTATGTCCATTTGATTGTTCGTCCAAATGCACTTCCCTGTTACAGGGTCCAAGGTTCCGCCAGCCCCGAAGAACCAAGTCCCGCAACGGTCTGGCCAGTTAATTGTCTCTGGTTCGATCCCTTTATCAACCAGATCATTCTCAGTCTTGGCCCACTTAGGCCGGGCTACAAGGTAGCCACCTGACCTCGTGCGATGGTGATGCTTCTTCTTCGCAGCATTTTGCTTGTTTGTCGCCGACATCTTCTTACTCTTTTCCGATGTCTTGTGGGCCACAAATGCGGGCCAGTGATCTCTGATCTTCTCATATCTGCCCTTGAATTCTGGTGTCTCTTTATTTTCGACAAACTTATTCAGCTCTTTCTTCCACCTCCTGAATAGTTCTGCCATCCTCTTAAGAGCAAAAGACTTGATTAATTGCTCTTTAACTGGCTTCTCTGGATCATCCTCTGGCGGTAGGGTGAAATTTGATTTCAGCTCAGTCCAAAGATCATTTTTCTGCATATCATTGACATAAGACACCTCAGGGTCTTCTATAGCCGGCTTTAACCATTACTGGATGCTGATCGGGATCTTGTCCCTAACCAAAACCCCGCACTGAGCAACAAATGTGCTCTTTTTCCGGAGGGGTTCAATCGGTTGGCCGTCGGGCGCGATTGCTATGATCTCAAACTTTTCATCTGAGCTCAACTTTTTCTTCGGGCCTCGTCTCTTTACCGAAGTTGTGCTCGATCCAGATGGCTAGAAAAAAGAACAAAGACTTAATTAATATGTGTACAAACCAAAACAATGAATGCATCAATTAGCTAGTCAGCAGAAGCTTAACTAATATATATACCTGGCCGGACTCGGTTCGGTCATCGGAGACGTCATCACGGTCTCCTTCTTGCGCCGGCATTGGGTCACCGGAGCCGTCCTCACGGTCTCCTTCTTGCACCGGCATTAGGTCACCGGAGCCATCATAATCATAGCCAGCTGCTTCCAGACCATCGGTGCCGTTGAGAAACAACGAGACGACGGCATCACTTCCTTGTGCGATTATGTCCCCCAACAACTCTTCTTGTACTTCGTCTCGGGCGGTGTCCATAGTTTCTACAAATATTGACAACATGGCAATTATTATTCAAACATGACAGATGGATATATTAGTGGCAAACGTAGAACTAATATTAATTAGTGGCCTTGATGCTGCTTCCCTAGGGTTTGGGGTGGCCTCGATGCTCCTTCTCTAGGGTTTGGGTGGCCTCGACAACGCTTCAAGGATAAAAAAGAAGAGGAAGAAGAAAAAAAGAGGAGAAGAAAGAATAGAGGAGTAAGAACGAGGGTCGTCGAGGGTCACCGAGCGGTAGAGGAAACCCTAAATAGCAAGTATCGTGGGTGTGAGATACATGTGGCCGTCGGTGTCGGACACTACATCCACGTCCCACAAGTGACGTGGGCGTCGAAGCCCGCGTCACTTGTGGGACGTGGATGTATTGTC
>NC_057806.1:49643963-49644631 GCF_018294505.1 Triticum aestivum | reverse complement strand
ATGGTAGAGGAAACCCTAAATAGCAAGTATCGTGGGTGTGAGATACATGTGGCCGTCGGTGTCGGACACTACATCCACGTCCCACAGGTGACGTGGGAGTCGAAGCCCGCGTCACTTGTGGGACGTGGATGTAGTGTCTGACACCGACAGCCACATGTATCTCACACCGACGATACTTGCTATTTAGGGTTTCCTCTACCGCTCGGCGACCCTCGACGACCCTCGTTCCCGATAAAAAAAGAGGAAGACGAGGAAAAAAAAGAGGAGAAGAAAGAATAGAGGAGATCTTCTCCTCTATTCTTTCTTCTCCTCTTTTTTTCTTCTTCCTCTTCTTTTTTTATCCTCTTCTTCCTCTCATGTTCGACGACCCTTGTCCCCTCAGCGACCCTAGACCCCCTCTCGACCCCCTCATGTCGAAGTTATCGGGTAGGGGGTATATCGACAACGACATACCCGATACATACATACATACATATCACATGCATCCATACATATATGAACAAAATTAATATCTACTAATTAACAACCTAAATAAAAAAACTAATACATATAGGAAGAAGAAAAAAAGAGAACAAAGAATAGAGGAGGAGAAAGAATAGAGGAGAAGACTTCCTCTCCTCTTCTTCTCCCTCTTCTTCCCCTTCTTCCCCGCCTCTCTCATGAATGTC
>NC_057806.1:49643400-49643953 GCF_018294505.1 Triticum aestivum | reverse complement strand
ACTAAAGTTATCGACGACCCTCTCGACACACCCACGAATAAGAAAATATATCATCTTCTTCATCTCCTCTTCTTTGCATATTCACATAGCCACATACACATACATAGCCACATACATATTCATCTATGAATAAAAAAACATCATAGGTACAATTCATATCGACATTCATACATACATGAAAAAAATTATATGAACATCGTGAACAAAAAGATCATCGAGCAAAATTATTTTCCATGAACATACATATAGCCACATTCATATAGAACTTTTGCATATATGAACATATATAGATGATTTTCTAAAAATGTAACTTTTGCATATAAACAGAGAGCAGCGGCGGCAATGGGTGGCGTCGTCGGCGACGGGGATGTGAAAGGGGAGAGCTCACTGGGGGCGGGCAGCGACGGGGAGAGGAGGCCAGCGACGGGAAGGAGGACGGCGGGCTCGGGGATGCCGGCGACGGGGACGGCGTGTGCGGGGCGCGCGGCACGCAGTGACGGGGACGACGGGCTCGGGGTGGCACACGGCGACGGGGACGGCGACGGGCTCGGGG
>NC_057806.1:49642362-49642921 GCF_018294505.1 Triticum aestivum | reverse complement strand
AGGGCGGACGGCAGCGGGCTCGGGACAGGGCGGTCGGCGACGGGCAGGAGGGCGCGACGACGACGACAGCGACAAGGCGCGGCGACGGCGACGGGGCAGGGCGCGGCGACGGCAAGCACGCGGGGATGGGGTAGGGCGCGGCGACGGCGGCAAGGAGGACGAGCAGCCTGGCGGCATCGGCGATGGGGAATGGAGCAGTTGGCGAAATTTTCGCAAGTGTGGGCTTATATATGCGGACCTATGGTCCCGGTTCGTCGCATGAACCGGGACGAATGCGCACCTATGGTCCCGGTTGGTGCTACCAACCGGGACCAAAGGCCTCTTTTCAACAGCCCAAAGGGCGGGAAGCAGAGGCGTTTGGTCCCGGTTGGTCGCACCAACCGGGACTAAAGGGGGCATTCGTCCCGGTTGGTGTTACGAACCGGTACCAATGCACCCCTTTAGTCCCGGCTGGTGCTACCAACCGGGACCAAATGCCCTGTGCTAGCGCGGTGCGGTCGTAAGTTTAGTCCCACCTCGCTAGTTGAGAGGGGCTTGGAGTGGTTTATAAGCCTCGCTG
>NC_057806.1:49602592-49641790 GCF_018294505.1 Triticum aestivum | reverse complement strand
AGTGATTCCTTTTTGCTTTTAGGTCACAAAAATTATAAACTTTCTGTTAGTGCCATTAGTTTTAAATTTTGATTTTTTTTCTTTTGTTTTATTTTTTACTTTTTATTTTTTTATTTGTTCTAAATACTTATAGTTTTAAAATGTATGTGAATCATTAGTTTATAAATAACTTTACTATGAAGTTAGATTTTTGAGTGATTCTTTTTCCCGCTACTTAATATTACAGTGTTTTATCACTATACTCTATTTGGTAATTTTAGGTTATTTTTAATATCTATTTTAATCAAAATCAAAATTTTGTTATTTTTTTGCTATTAAATTCTTTTTGCTATTAATGTGTTGAACAAAAAATACTTTCTAAATTTATGTTGCATAAATTTTATATAAGTTTAGTTTCAAAAATACTAGAGGTTTATAAAAACTTTTTAGTTGATTCCTTTTGCTTTTTTGAGCTATAAGACCCTGAAATTGAAAAGCATTTCAAATGAACTCCGAAAAGGTTGAAAGTTGGCATGGTATCATCATTTCACCCACATAGCATGTGCAACAAAGTTGAGATGGTTACGGCAAAAACTGGATGCACTTCGTGTACAAAACGGACAATCTCTTTCGAAGTATCAGAGTTTCGGACGAAAGATCATCTGTTACAAAGGGATTTCATTTTCTTGAACTTATTTGAACTCCATATTTTTTTCTGTGTTCAAAATGCACCATTCAAAGCCACATCATCAATTTTCAACCCTTTCTGACTTCATTTGTTATTTTTCATGCATTTACTGATTTTTTTGAGCTATAAGACCCTGAAATTGAAAAGCATTTCAAATGAACTTCGAAAAGGTCGAAAGTTGGCATGGTATCATCATTTCACCCACATAGCATGTGCAACAAAGTTGAGATGGTTACGGCAAAAACTGGATGCACTTCGTGTACAAAACGGACAATCTCTTTCGAAGTATCAGGGTTTCGGACGAAAGATCATCTGTTACAAAGTTGGCATGGTATGATCATAATAGTTGCGGGAGGAAGTCTTCACTTTTTCTTCGCTTGTGTCATTTGCTTATTGCGCCGTAACCATGGATAATCTTCATCGTTTATCAGGATGCTTGGGTCAGCCTTGACATTGAAGGGAGGAATTTCATGAAACTTTTCATAATCTTCAGACATGTCTGTCTTGCCGTCCACTCCCAGGATGTCCCTTTTTCCTGAAAGAACTATGTGACGATTTGGCTCATCGGATGATGTATTCGCTTCCTTATCTTTTCTTTTTCTCGGTTTGGTAGACATGTCCTTCACATACATAACCTGTGCCACATCATTGGCTATGACGAATGGTTCGTCAGTGTACCCAAGATTTTTCAGATCCACTATTGTCATTCCGTACTGTGGGTCTACCTGTACACCGCCGCCTGACAGATTGACCCATTTGCACTTAAACAAAGGGATCTTAAAATCAGGTCCGTAGTCAAGTTCCCATATGTCCACTATGTAACCATAATATGTGTCCTTTCCGCTCTCGGTTGCTGCATCAAAGCGAACACCGCTGTTTTGGTTGGTGCTCTTTTGATCTTGGGCGATCGTGTAAAATGTATTCCCATTTATCTCGTATCCTTTGTAAGTCAATACAGTCAAAGATGGTCCCCTGGACAACAAGTACAACTCATCACAAACAGTGTTATCACCTCTGAGACGTGTTTCCAACCAACTGCTGAAAGTCCTGATGTGTTCACATGTAATCCAGTCGTCGCACTGCTCCGGGTGTTTGGAGCACAGACTGTTCTTGTGTTCATCGACATACGGGGTCACCAAGGTAGAGTTCTGTAGAACTGTGTAGTGTGCTTGAGACCAAGAATATCCGTCCCTGCATATTATTGAGTCACTTCCAAGAGTGCCTTTTCCAGTCAGTCTCCCCTCATACCACGATTTAGGGAGACCTATCTTCTTAAGGCCAGGAATGAAGTCAACACAAAACCCGATAACATCCTCTGTTTGATGGCCCACGGAGATGCTTCCTTCTAGCCTAGCGCGGTTACGGACATATTTCTTTAGGACTCCCATGAACCTCTCAAAGGGGAACATATTGTGTAGAAATACAGGCCCCAGGATGACAATCTCGTCGACTAGATGAACTAGGACGTGCGTCATGATATTGAAGAAGGATGGTGGGAACACCAGCTCGAAACTGACAAGACATTGCGCCACATCACTCCTTAGCCTTGGTACGATTTCTGGATTGATCACCTTCTGATAGATTGCATTGAGGAATGCACATAGCTTCACAATGGCTAATCAGACGTTTTCCGGTAGAAGCCCCCTCAATGCAACCGGAAGCAGTTGCGTCATAATCACGTGGCAGTCATGAGACTTTAGGTTCTGAAACTTTTTCTCTCGCATATTTATTATTCCCTTTATATTCGACAAGAAGCCAGTCGTGACCTTCATACTGAGCAGGCATTCAAAGAAGATTTCCTTCTCTTCTTTCATAAGAGCGTAGCTGGCAGGACCTTTATACTGCTTCGGAGGCATGCCATCTTTTTCGTGCAAACGTTGCAGGTCCTCCCATGCCTCAGGTGTATCTTTTGTCTTCCCATACACGCCCAAGAAGCCTAGCAGGTTCACGGAAAGGTTCTTCGTCATGTGCATCACGTCGATTGAAGAGCGGACCTCTAGGTCTTTCCAGTAGGATAGGTCCCAAAATATAGATTTCTTCTTCCACATGGGTGCGTGTCCCTCAGCGTCATTCGGAACAGCTAGTCCACCGGGACCCTTTCCAAAGATTACGTGTAAATCATTGACCATAGCAAGTACGTGATCACCGGTACGCATGGCGGGCTTCTTCCGGTGATCTGCCTCGCCTTTGAAATGCTTGCCTTTCTTTCGACATTGATGGTTGGTCGGAAGAAATCGACGATGGCCCAGGTACACATTTTTCCTGCATTTGTCCAGGTATATACTTTCAGTGTCATCTAAACAGTGCATGCATGCGTGGTATCCTTTGTTTGTCTGTCCTGAAAGGTTACTGAGAGCAGGCCAATCATTGATGGTCACGAACAGCAACGTCTTAAGGTTAAATTCCTCCTGTCTGTGCTCATCCCATGTACGTACACCGTTTCCATTCCACAGCTGTAAAAGTTCTTCAACTAATGGCCTTAGGTACACATCAATGTCGTTGCCGGGTTGCTTAGGGCCTTGGATGAGAACTGGCATCATAATGAACTTCCGCTTCATGCACATCCAAGGAGGAAGGTTATACATACATAGAGTCACGGGCCAGGTGCTGTGATTGCTGCTCTGCTCCCAGAAAGGATTAATGCCATCCGTGCTTAAAGCAAACCATACATTCCTTGGGTCCTTTGCAAACTCATCCCAGTACTTTCTCTCAATTTTTCTCCACTGCGACCCGTCAGCGGGTGCTCTCAACTTCCCATCTTTCTTTCGGTTCTCACTATGCCATCACATTAACTTGGCATGCTCTTGTTTCTGAACAGACATTTCAACCATGGTATTATAGGAGCATACCACATCACCTTCGCAGGAACCCTCTTCCTGGGGGGCTCGTCGTCAACATCACCAAGGTCATCTCGTCTGATCTTATACCGCAATGCACCGCATACCGGGCATGCGCTCAGATCCTTGTATGCACCACGGTAGAGGATGCAGTCATTAGGGCATGCATGTATCTTCTCCACCTCTAATCCTAGAGGGCATACAACCTTCTTTGCTGCGTATGTACTGTCGGGCAATTCGTTATCCTTTGGAAGCTTCTTCTTCAATATTTTCAGTAGCTTCTCAAATCCTTTGTCAGCCACAGCATTCTCTGCCTTCCACTGCAGCAATTTCAGTATGGTACCGAGCTTTGTGTTGCCATCTTCGCAATTGGGGTACAACCTTTTTTTGTGATCCTCTAACATGCGATCGAACTTCAGCTTCTCCTTTTGATTTTCGCATTGCGTCCTTGCATCGACAATGACCCGGCGGAGATCATCATCATCGGGCACATCGTCTGGTTTCTCTTGATCTTCAGCAGCTTCACCCTTTGCGGCATCATTGGGCACATCGTCTGGTTCCTCTTGATCTTCACCAGCTCCCCCCGTTGCAGCATCACCGTATTCAGGGGGCACATAGTTGTCATCGTACTCTTCTTCTTCGCCGTCTTCCATCATAACCCCTATTTCTCCGTGCCTCGTCCAAACATTATAGTGTGGCATGAAACCTTTGTAAAGCAGGTGGGAGTGAAGGATTTTCCGGTTAGAGTAAGACCTCGTATTCCCACATTCAGTGCATGGACAACACATAAAACCATTATGCTTGTTTGCCTCAGCCGCATCGAGAAACTCATGCACGCCCTTAATGTACTCACAGGTGTGTCTGTCACCGTACATCCATTGTCGGTTCATCTGCGTGCATTATATATAATTAAGTGTCCAAATTAATAGAAGTTCATCATCACATTAAAACCAAAGTGCATACATAGTTCTCATCTAACAACATATAGCTCTCCAGAGCATCTAATTAATTAAACCATACATTGAAACTATGTAAAACATTTCAATGCGAAAACAAATGCGATCATAATCGCAACCAAGGTAACAATTGATCCAACGGCATAATGATACCAAGTCTCGGTATGAATGGCATATTTTCTAATCTTTCTAATCTTCAAGCTCATTGCATCCATCTTGATCTTGTGATCATCGACGACATCCGCAACATGCAACTCCAATATCATCTTCTCCTCCTCAATTTTTTTATTTTTTCCTTCAACAAATTGTTTCTTCTTCAACTAAATTTAACCTCTCCACAATAGGGTCGGTTGGCATTTCCGATTCACATACATCCTACATAAATAAAATCTATGTCACGTTGGTCGGCATAATTTTCATAAACAATAAATGAACCAATAGTTATAAAGATAATATATATACCACATCCGAATCATAGACAGGACGAGGGCCAACGGGGGCGGATACCAAAACCATCGCACTATATAAGATGCAATAATAAAAGTAAGAAAATAATACAAGTATCTATGTAAACATACAAGTAAGAATATTTTTCTTTTCAGAAAGAAGATAAGAACAAGAGGCTCACCACGGTGGTGCCAGCGATGAGCTCGGCGCGGGTGATCGACGGCGGTGAAGACGGGGACGGTGTGTGACGGACCGCTAAACCTAGACAAATATTATGGAAAATGGAGTTTGGAGGTCGAGCTTGGAGAGGAGAAAGCTTAAGTAGTGTGGCTCGGACATTCCATCGAACACTTTGTGTGCATAGGAGGTGAGCTAGAGCACCACCAAGCCCTCTCCCCCTCGGCCAGAAAAAAATAGAGCAGTGTGCTCTGCTCTTATGCGAGGGGGTATATATAGGCACTTCATTGGTCCCGGTTGGTGGCATGAACCGGGACTAAAGGGGAGTCTTTGGTCGGTTCAAGCCACCAACCGGGACCAATGGTGATGGGCCAGGAGCGAGGCCCATTGGTCCCGGTTCATCCCACCAACCGGGACCAAAAGGTCCAGCTGAGCCGAGACCAATGCCCCCATTGGTCCCGGTTCTGGACTGAACCGGGACTAATGGGCTGACCTGGCCTGGACCAAAGCCCTGTTTTCTACTAGTGTAATACTACGACTATAATTTTAAATAAAATATCTGCACATATTTGTATCAACCTCTGACATTAAATATTATAAATAAATAGGCCCATCGATGATCTAGTGTATGGTGTCACACGACACAAATTCTTGACCCACACGACATGCACGGTAGTCCACTGGAAGGGGAAAAACATCGGACCACTCGGGTTGGCGACGACGAGGGAAGAGGGGATGGGGAAGGGCCTGGGGGAGGAAGATGGCGGGCGCGGCCAGTCGCCCGCAGGAGACGAGCCGGTCTCGAGAGGAAGAGGTTATGTACTACCTCCGTCTCGGTGAATAAATCATTCGCGTAGTTCTAGGTTGACGATTTAACTATCTAAATATGTATTATATGTGACAAAAAATATGTATTTAGAAACTACATCATTATAGAAATCTAGTGATATATTTTTCATGACATATAACACATATTTAATTCCTTAAATCGATGACCTAGAACTACGCGAATGATTTATTCACCTAGACGGAGGTAGTAGTAGATTTGAATTTGTTCTTCCTAGCACAAAAAAAAAATCCGCAACACCGCCATGCCAGCGGATAAGGAGACCTCCGCGGTGCGCCCGATGGCCTCCCCAAGCCGCGCCACATGACATGGAAAATGTATGGTGTCACACGGCACAAATTCCTCACCCGCACGACATGCACGGTAGTTCACAACGTGACCAGCCTCGTCGATGAGAATCATCCGCCGGATCACCTGACTGAACATCGCCGCTGCCAGTGGGCAGTGGCTACCGTACTCGCTACTCGGAGTCTCGGACACACGAGCCGAGTCGGAGATGGACCGAGACCACGCCACCGCCTGCGAGTATATATATTGTGGACTTTTCCCCTCGGCCAAGGCAATCCATCAAACGAACTAGACAGCCACGCGTATAGGGCGTCCCCCGAAAAAAAAAATTAATGGAGTCGTCATCGCCGGCGCATGCTCAGCGGAAGACAAGGCGGCTGACGCAGGAGGAGATCGAGCACGCCATGGCCCTCGAGAGGAGGCCCTTCCGGCCGCCTGGCCTCGACCGGTTCGCGCGGCTGGGACCGGTCGGCGCGGCCGTCCTGGAGTTGCTGGCCGAGGCGGCGGAGAACGTGGAGAGGATGCAGGACATCAGGATGGCGTACAAGGAGAGAGTGCTCCAGGAGTACGCCGCCAAGGGCTACGTGGAGGTCACCGTCCACGACGACCAGGAGGAGGAGGAGGAGGAGTGCCGCCGCGATGCGATCCTTTAATTGTTATAGTATTAGTTTTAATCCTCAAGTTGAGTACCGACAAATTTGTTCTTGTTTTTGAATGAACGAAGTGGTTCCGCTTGGTGATCTTCAGATAGGCCGGTCATGAACGAAGTGGTTCAGCTTCTGTCGATGAACGAAGTGCCCTATCCTGTAACCACAACCACATTGCTCATGTACGTTCTATAGCCACACTTCGAGCAAATAGCACTAATTAAGTCGTTGGAGAACTTCAGAGATCACTCCAAACTAAATCATGCTGCAGTTAGTCGCGTCAATGCATCCTACCTTGAGCTAAGCTATGCATAGGCCAGGGCGTTGGCTTCACTTGCTTAATCTCATGGTATTCCACTGTCCATTCAACTTACCGGTCCATGCAAAATACAGTGTTCCCAAAGTGAACAGCACAAGTGGCAAATTCCCTGTAGGTAAGCAGCAATCTCAAGCAGTACTCTTTTAGTAAATTGCTCAGACCAATCACATTTGTCGCTAGGATTGTTTTTGCCAAAAATTATTAAAAAATCACCAACTCTACGGCAAGTAAGTAACAAATCACACTGATTCGAAAATGAGCCGATTCTAACAGCAGAACTGATAAGTGGGACCTGTCTGTCGGGATGATGTGGATGGGGTCCCACCTGTCATCCACCTAAATGAGCGCTGGGCCCTAGAGGCCTAGACATTCAGTCTGAAACTTCCTTCACGGCACTGCTTCAAATGGTGCATCCTCGGCATTGCCATTGCCACGTTTCAGAGGGACAGCAAGGCCCATAATGTATTTGCATGGCCTGCTGCGTATTCGGGTGTTTACTCGGCCAAGTCTACCTATTCGCGCCTTTGTCAAGGTCTTACTCGATCACCCACCGCGGCTTGCATCTGGGCCAACTGGCATCCTTAAAGTGCAAAATCTTCGGCTGGTTCGCGACATAATTCAGACTGTCGACCTCGAACGGGTGTGCTCGCCACGGCCTTCAGGATGTTCCCTCTGATAGGATCTGTTGATCCAATGGGCATGGGGATTCCGGTAGTGGTGATAGGTATTACTTTTTCCTTTGCTTGACGAGCTCGAACCAGCAGCCATGGTGATGTTGTGGCGGCAGTGATTGCAGTGAGATGGTGAGGTGGTGGCGGTGCTTCCCGTCAGCACTGCACTAACCCTAAATCGGTAGGGGATGTAGGTGGGGTATACGGCGTAGCGACGAACCTCGTGTTGCGACCCATGGTCCCAACCTCTTTATATATAGTGCAGGTGACAGGGGCCCGTCACCCATAGTGGGTTGAGCGCCCCCGATCAGGGCGCGGATCTAAGGGCCCGATGGGCCGTTGGGCCCACACGGTGGAGATCATCCTAACATTCTCTTTCTTGATCTCAACTTTTACTTTTGACTTTATACTTTTATTTTACTCATCTCATAACAGATCAATACATAAAACATGTTTCATTGTCACAGCTCAATTGCCTATAGAATCAGACAGCCACAACGTACCTTTCTATTTTGAAACAAATTCTTTATCATTAGGCCCTTTTATTGTTCGGAAATTTTAGACTATACCATAAAACCCATGTTGACTGTGTGTTCTCCGAACACACTGGGCGGTAAGCCTTTAATAAGCAGATCTGCAAACACTTGTCTGTTGCTTTTATACTTCAAGCATTCCTACATAATTTCGGACTTTCTCCTTTACAACGCATAACTCTGTGTCAGTGTGTTTGGCATCAACACTTGACTCATTGTCATAGAAGCGAAAGACTTCAAATAGTTATCGCTGTTGTCAACCATTATCAACTCCGGGGATAGGTCTCCTTAACCATTTTGCCCGTCCCTCAGCCTCATATCAAACTATAACATATCTTTGCATCACATTGATGATAATTGTTTCATTCATTGGAGCTTTTCCACACCAAAACTCCAAGTGCGAAAGTTAGCGACAATTGTGGATTTCGCTATACTTTTCACAAGTCATGTCTTTGTACTCACAATCTTTTGAGAGCACTTATTTCTTTCAGCATGAGGCCGATATATTTGAGTCCATTCCAGTGGTCTATATATGGACTGGACATTGCCAAAACAACCCGGATACGTGGACTGTGTCAGGGTAATATATTGAGCTTCCAACAGCTGAAGCATATGGCACCATATCCGTTTTCAATCTTTTCTCATCAACTTTTGGAACACCATAGTTTCCACTTCCATTACCCTTGACTATAAGAACAGGCGTAGGTTATCTCGCATGCATACTTTAGAGAACTTTCTTAGCATGTCCATTCGACATCCCTAATACCCCCTTTTATTCTTTTTTTGTGAATCTCGATACTTATAACGAGAGACACTCTACCGAGAACATTCTTTTGAACTTTGAGGACAAGAACTTCTTTTCTCCTCCTGCAGTAGGTTGACATCACCACTAGCAAGTAGGATGTCATTCACATGCACAGGATTAGGAAATGAATTTCCCATTCTATAAATTTGCACGAATACAATTGTCCTCTCATTTTCTTTAACCCAAAACAACATTTGATTGCTTTAGTCCATAAAAGACTTCTTCAGGCAGTATCCCCTGTGTTCTTTACTTTCATCTGATGTAACTCAGATCATGATGTCGGTCATGATGTGCCACTAACACTCATTGTAATTTGTTCATTCTCTTTGCACAAAATCTTTCGATTCAAGTCACGCTTTACACCTTTACATATTTCCTTTGGAGTCACATTGACCTTGTAGACCTTTTATAGCCTACTTTTTATGCTCCATTGGAAATTACTTATGAGTCCCAAACATTGTTGGGATTCATCAATTTTATTTCATCTCACATAGTCTCTTATCATTTAGACAAACATACACTTTTCTAAGCTCGATTGAGCGCTTTAAATGAGGTGGGGTCAACCTCGATTTGAATTTCACTAACATAGACTTTATAGTAATCAGAAGTATCTGATTTTCTCATTCCTTGAGACCATCTATGTCTCAGGTACTGGCACTTCTTTCATATGGGGCTGTTGTTGCTCTGACATTGCCAAGAGACAAATTAATTATATAGTCTTTTATTTCCAAGAGGCAATAGGTTTTACAGGGACCTGTGTTACAAGATCCATGTGTACTCATTCATCCTTTATAGAGCTAACATCAGGTGTTGTATAGGTCATACAATATGCTCCCCTAGATTACTCCATCTTCACTAAAAATGGCGTATCTTTAAACTTTATTATTTAGGTTTATTCTGTTAAAACTTTCTTCTTTATGGCACTTTAAGCATCGTCTTAGTATTCCTTAGTCTGCTTTCGGAACTGTAAAAGATCCAGGAATACAGCTATTTCTTTTCTTTAGGGGTATTATTATGATCGCCGTACTCCCCCAGACGGTCACATTCTTCATTAATGGATATTTCATATTTCTTTCTTCCCCTCGAAATGTGGCAAGAACTTTCCTGCCACAATTTCGAAAGACCATTCACAACTCTTGTGAATTGAGGAAACTTTGAGTATCTATTTCATTTATCTGATTACTTCATATGTAATAAAGTTATCTGTTAACTGGTATGGGAGTACTTTTTCCTTATTCCTCATTCCATTTCAAAAACTCAAAATAGTTCTTTATCATTAGTACCTTTGCAAGTCACACTTGCATATCATTCTTATTTTTAGGTTCGTCTGTAACTTTTATTCTCTTTGGATTTATTGAGTGCTTAATGACCGTTACACATAAGGTGTATGATCGATACTAGGAAAGCATAATAGCTACTCCATACTTTTCTCCCAGAGTGGGACACATTAAAAGCATATGAGTCATCATATCTTTCTCCTGTCGTACAAGATATGTCCTTTGCCAAAAAAAATCCTGCCATACAGGATGTTTGACATAATACTATGTCAATTTTACCCATTTACGCAGGTATTTTCCCATTTCCGCCATGCGGGTTTTATCATAATCATCTTTTCCCGCTATGCAGGTAATTCCCTGTAAGGGACATAAATGCCAAAATTGGCTCTTTTGACTGCATATTCAATCATCAAATTCAGAAATAAATCTGAATGCTCTTTGACACACATGCTTGATCCGACGTTGGTCACACATGTTGCTTGTTTCATTTCAAATCATGTTGACTGAAAAATCTTCTTCATAGAGAGTACATGAAAGACATTCGTCAACCAAGACTCTCAATGATCTATCTCTTTTCTTTTGATGAAGCCATTCTTTAGAGAGAACATACTCCCTCATGTTATGACCTTTCTTGGTCATCTTTCGGGTCACAAGTACCCAGCCATTCGCTTTCATGAATGAAAGCATAGAAAACTTTTAGTCTGAGAAAACTTAGCCAATAATCAACAATAATGAGCATAGAAATAACCCTACGTTGGTCTAGTTAAAAATATGCACATTAAACTTTTTAAAACTTTCTTTTTATATTCTAAATCACCGTTGTGGCAGAATTAGAATAAAACATCATCCTTCTACATTAATTACATATCACCGTTGGGCGAAAATGGAAATAATGCATATAACTCATAAACAATGTGATGATAGTATTTCTATTAAACAACTTTGCTAAGAAATAATAATCATCATCAACTTTATTGCAGTGGGAACAACAAATATACATTTCTCTAGCTCAAGAGCATTTCTTGATCTTTATCTGTTCTCTGAAAATTGATCACTTTGATACTAAATTTATCAAAGATTTATGCTTTGAGCATAAGACTCACATAATTATATATAGTATTGTTATCATCAACGTTGGTCAGAAAATAACAATACCATATTTCGACTTTAAAACAAATATCTTTGTTTTGTCATAGAAGAAGCTATCTGCATCTTATTTCACCCACAGGGGAAAAACATTGCTAAGAACAATTCTTCCAATTAAATTTTCCCGTTGGTTCCAATTTAATTGGAGAATAAAACTTTTACTTTGCAGCGGAAACTTTATAATATCCTATTCAGAAACAAGTTTGTACTCTTTTAACCTCTAAGCAATTCTAACCGATTGGTTTGAAAAAGCATTAGAGAAGCAACAATTTAATCTTTTACTTTAGTTCTATTCACTTTTAAAAGAGCACTTTTATTTTTATTTTGCAGCGGAAAACATGAATAAAATACCATGAACTTTTTACTCTTTACAGAAACTTTTCTTTTACCAAAGAAAATATCATGAACTTTATTATTTTCTTTATAAAATTCATGAATTTTTTCTTTTCTTTCTGAAAGTTTTCTATATTCATTTTCAAAAAAAATTCTTTTACTTTTCTGTACTCTAAACAAAATTTCGTTGGATGATTTTGAATAGAAAAAGAACTATATGAAATTTGCCTAAAATCTGGACAAAACTATTAAAACACGGAAAAACGGGCCTCTCTAGCCGGCCTCAGCCTGGCGCGGGAGGCCCGCGACGGCCCAAGGTATGCGCATCCGCGCGCTCGCGCGAGCCAGCCTGGTCCGCTGGCTCTGCCGGCCCAGCAGCCCAGCTGGCCTGCTCCCTTTCTGGCCCAGCGGCCTGCAGCTAGTTAGGGATTCGATGTGAGCTGTTGATCTGATCGGACGGTTGCCCGATGTTCTTGGTGGACCAAAACCAGTTGGCGACACGTTCGAGGGGAAACCCTCGCCCATTTCCCCCCGCACGCGCCGCTCTCATCCCTCTCTCGCTGTCGTTCTTCTCGTTGTCGCCCAGCCACCATGCCGCGCCGGTCGCCGGCGACGGCGGCAAAAAACCACCGCGCGGTGCCGCGCCTTCCTTACTTTTCTGTAGCAGAGAGAGGGTCGCGCTTGCGCCCTCCTCTGCTCCCAAATGGCCTTCTCTCTGGTCGACCGGCCACCGCGCCGTGCTCCTGCCGACGGCGACGGCGGCGACGGCCACCGCGCCGCACGCTTTCTAATCCTCTTTCCCCCTCCTTTGTTTTCACCCGTCCACCAACCTTCTGTACGCGAGAGAGAGAGAGAGAGAGAGAGATCAGGGAGGTGCCGCGGCCTTCCGGTGCGGCGCCCCCGCTGACCCCTTTGCCGGCGTGCGCGACCACGCCAAGGGTGAACGCGTCGCCGTCAAACGGCTTGGTGGTGGTGCCCTTTGCCCCGATGGGGTTTGGTTCTTCGTTGTAACACCCACAATGCGGCTATATCTCCCACGTGTCGGGGCACGACTTAGAGGCATAGCCGCATGGTAGGTATGTCGCAAGAAGGGTAATCTTCACACAATCCCATGTACTGAATAAGAAAGGGATAAAGAGATTGGCTTACAATCGCCACTTCACACAATACAAGTTATACATACAACATCCAGAATAGAATCAAGGTCCGACTATGGAACCAAAATAAAAGAAGACAACCCCAAATGCTAGATCCCCGATCGTCCCAACTGGGCTCCACTACTGATCAAAAGGAAACGAAACAACACAACGAACAAGATCTTCATCGAGCTCCCACTTGAGCTCGGTTGCGTCATCTGCACTGGTATCATCGGCATCTGCAACTGTTTGGAAGTATCTGTGAGTCACGAGGACTCAGCAATCTCACACCCGCGAGATCAGGACTATTTAAGCTTATGGGTAGGAAAGGGGTAATGAGGTGGAGATGCAGTATATGGTGGCTAACATACGCAAATAAGAGCGAGAAGAGAAGCAATGCACGGTCGTGAACTAGAAGTGATCAAGAAGTGATCCTGAAACTACTTACGTTCAAGCATAACACAAGAACCGTATTCACTTCCCAGACTCCGCCGAAAAGAGACCATCACGGCTACACACGCGATTGATTCACTTTAATGAAGTTAAGTGTCGAGTTCTCTACAACCGGATATTAACAAATTCCCATCTGCCCATAACTGCGGGCACGGCTTTCGAAAGTACAAACCCTGCAGGGGTGTGCCAACTTAGCCCATCACAAGCGCTCACGGTTAACGAAGGATATTCGTTCTCCCAGGAAGACCCGTTCAGACTCGGAATCCAGGTTACAAGACATTTCGACAATGGTAAAACAAGACCAGCAAAGCCGCCCGATGTGCCGACATCCCGATAGGAGCTGCACATATCTCGTTCTCAGGGCACACCGGATTGTCCAAACTTTCGGCAGGCCAGCCCAGAGTGGCCCCTGGTGGCCACTGGCGGCTGACAGGTTCGGACCAACACTTAGACAAGCACTGGCCTCCCGGGGGGGGTTAAAATAATGATGACCCTCAAGAGCACGACTCCCAAGGGAAAAGTATAGGTGGTGGTGAGGCAAATGGTAAAACCAAGGTTGGGCCTTGCAGGAGGAGTTTTATTCAATGCGAACTGTCAAGGGGTCCCCATACACTAGTAGAAAACAGGGCTTTTGTTCGGCCAGAAAAGAGCATTAATCCTGGTTGCGTTATGAACCGGAACTAATGTGAGCATTAGTCCCAGTTCGAGTGGCGAGGGCACCGTACAGGCATTACTCCCGGTTCAAATGGGACCATTAGTACCGGTTGGTGCCACGAAACCGGTACTAAAGGTCTCAACCCCATTAGTACCGGTTCATGCACCTTTAGTACCGGTTCGTACCACGAACCGGTACTAATGGGGTTGAGACCTTTAGTACCGGTTCATGCCACGAACCGATACTAATGATGCAATTTTCAAATCCTACCCCCTTGTGTATCGCCTTTTCAGTTTTGTAAAAAGCAAAAGAAAATAATAAAAACTTCAAAAGTTAAAATCCTTCGAGATGTAGTTATGTTACCACATCCACTAGTTAGGAAAATTTAAAAACATAAATTTGGACATGTTTTGCAAAAAGTGTAGGGAAAATGTAAAACGGTTGCAACTTTTGCATACGATGTCGGAAAAAAACGTATAATATATCAAAATGTTCAGAACGAAAATCTGCATCCGATTTTGACTGCCTATGGCTTGTTTGCAAATTTTTAGAATCCTCAAATTCCAAAAGGAAAAAAAGATATGCTCAAATTTTAGTTTTTTTGAATTTTGGTTAAATCTGGTCAAACTACTTATTCAAAAAGTATTAGTCTTACTAAATAATTATTCAAGAATATTAGTGTTACTAAATAATTATTTCAATTTTTTTGAATGTTGGTCAAATCTGGTCAAATTGTGGTCAAACAGGGGTCAAACTATGGTCAAACTACTTATTCAATAAATATTAGTGTTACTAAATAATTATTCAAGAATATTAGTGTTACTAAATAATTATTTCAGTTTTTTTTGAATTTTGGTCAAATCTGGTCAAACTGTGGTCAAACTACTTATTCAAGAAATATTAGTGTTACTAATAATTATTCAAGAATATTAGTGTTACTAAATAATTATTTCATTTTTTTTGAATTTTGGTCAAATCTGGTCAAACTGTGGTCAAACTATGGTCAAACTACTTATTCAAGAAATATTAGTGTTACTAAATAATTATTGTTTTTTAGAATAATAGTTTCAAACTCAAACAGTGAAACGTGTGACTTCATGCTCAAGCTAAACTCCTGAGGGTTAATACGATTGACATCTTACTATTGTTAGGAAAACAACAAGTGCAGACTTGGAAACGAGGGGGAATAGAACCTAGAAGTTAAGCGTGCTCAGGTTGGAGTAGTGAGAGGATGGGTGATCGTCCGGGAAATTAGATGATTTGGAATGATGAGGGGTGATTAGAGATTAGAGGTTAAATTGAGCAGTGATGAGGATGATTAGAGATTAGAGGTTAAAATAATTCGGAAATTTGAAAATTGGGAAAAAAATTCAAAAAAATTCAAAAAAATCAGATTTTTTTAAAAAAATCATAAAATTTCCTTTAGTCCCGGTTGGTGTAAGAACCGGGACTAAAGGGGGGAGGCTTTAGTAATGACCCTTTAGTCCTGGTTCAGGAACCGGGACTAAAGGCCCTTATGAACCGGGACTAAAGGCCCTTATTCTACTAGTGATAACACCCAGCCGTGTAAGGAACGCAAAATTAAGGAACATAACACCGGTATGACAGAAACTAGGGCGGCAAGAGTGGAACAAAACACCAGGCATAAGACCGAGCCTTCCACCCTTTACCAAGTATATAGAGGCATTAATGAAAATAAGAGATATTGTGATATCCCAACATATCCATGTTCCAACATGGAACAAACTTCATCTTCACCTGCAACTAGCAACACTATAAGAGGCGCTGAGCAAAAGCGGTAACATAGCCAAACAACGGTTTGCTAGGAAAGGTGGGTTAGAGGCTTGACATGGCAACATGGGAGGCATGATATAGCAAGTGGTAGGTAGCGTGGCATAGCAATAGAGCGAACAACTAGCAAGCAAATATATAAGTGATTTCGAGGGTATGGTCATCTTGCCTGAAATCCCGCAAGGAAGAAGAACGAGTCCATGAAGAAGACAAACGGACGTAGTCGAACGAATTCTCACAACTCCGGAACGGAACCGAAGCTAACGAGAGAAGCAACCCGGAAAGAAGCAAACAACATAGTAAACAACCATCACATAACATGGCATGATGCACAATCAAGTATGATGCATGTCCGGTTAATGAGGCATGGCATGACAAAATGCACAAACAATCCTACAAATTAAGTGGAGCTCAATATGCAATGAGTTGCATATTGACGAAACACCACGTGACTTATTTAGTTCTCTCTCGTTTAGGTACCCATCAATATTAAATGTTCTTAAACATGGCAAGGGGTGGAGCAAAAGAAAACTACCTATCTAGGAAAGTTTAAATGAGGCCGGAACAACAAGCAACAAGTCCGGAAAAATCCTCATGAGATACATTAGATTTGATACCGTTCTGCCCTAAACCATATTTTAGAGTTATTAAACATGCAAAGTGATGCCACCATGATAATCTATGCATTTTTCTACTCCATTTACATATAAAGTTTGTTAAGTTTGGAGCTACGGTTATTTAGTTATGAAAGAAAACATTTTAGCATGGCAATTAAGCAAATAAATGCAAACAACAGTTTAAACATTTTAAACATAGATGAAAGTTGGATATTATGAAACTAGATGAAATTCTAGTCATTTTACATATACAAGTTATTTACAAATGATGCATGGTTGGTGAGTCATGATATGCATGAAGTTCAAGGGGTTTTCTGAAAAACTGACGTTCCTGTGGATAAAAGAGAAATCTACTAGACTGGAAAAAACACCACACGGTCCAAAGGATGGATCAAGCTGGGCTGCTCACCACAGCACTTGGGCCGGCTCGGTACGATGGAGAGGGAGGCAGGCCGCTGGGTGGGCCGAATGGGCCTTGCGGATCTAGGCCACAACTCCTGCTCGTCGTCCTCGCACGCAACAAACGACGCTGGAGACAGGGTCAACGAGGGCGGCGCGATGCAGGGCGACAGAGGCAGGGCGCATGACGGCGAGGAGACAAGGGACCGACAGGATTGGGCGGATCCGGCGAGGGGGTTCCTAGATCCGATTACGGAGGTGGCCGGCGGCGCTCGGGGATGCGGAAAACCGGCGAAGTGGAGCTCGTCCATGGCGGCTTCCCTTAGGACGGCGGTGCTGGACCAGAGGAGAAGAGAGGCCATGAGGGAGTGGAAGGAAAGAGGAAGGAAGAGAGAGAGCGGTGGAACCTGGGGTCCGGCGGAGGCGACAACCTCGTGGTTGCCGGCGGCGCAAGTCCGACGAGGGGAGGCGTTCGGGGCGAAGGAAGCTGCGGGATCGGGCTCCTCCCGATCCAGGGCGAGACAGCAGCGTTGTGCGGGCGCCTCGGGCCCAGATCGGCCCGGGGCAGGCCACGGCGAAGTGGGGCGCAGGAGAGGAATGCGTGGCGCGCTGGGGTTGGCTGGAGCGGGCGCTGGGGTGACGTGGAGATGCGCGATAGGTCAGGGGAGGCGGCGCTGGTGGTCTCAGGTGGCGACGGTGGTGGATTTGGCGGCGACAAGTGGCAGCGGGGGAGCAGGTAGGCACGGAATTTGAGGAGGGAGGTGGAAGAAGGCCAAAATGGCATGTGGAGGGTGCTTAAATAAGGAAGGGGTTAGGGTTTGGGGGGTTTGAGGATGTTTCTGGACCCTTTGATCGCAATCGAACGGTTCCAGTCAGAGCGGGTTTAGGTGGGCTGCAGGTGGGTTGTGAATAAGGGCTTTGACTAAGAGGAGAGAAGAGAAAATGACCCGGCATGGGTTTTCAGAGAACGAAAACATCCGACGTTTTGACCGAGTATACTGCCGCTATAAGTTGACGGTTGGGGTATCAAACGAGCTCCGAATGCGATGAAACTTGGCAGGCGGCCTATGCTACCTCTTAAGCACTGCGTTGGTTTTCCATTGAAGAGGAAAGGGTGATGCAGCAAAATAGCATAAGTATTTCCCTCAGTTTTTGAGAACCAAGGTATCAATCCAGTAGGAGGCCGCGCACAAGTCCCTCGCACCTACACAAACAAATAAATCCTCGCAACCAACGCGATGAGGGGTTGTCAATCCCTACACAGTCACTTATGAGAGTGAGAACTGATAGATATGATAGGATAATAATTTTAGTAATTTTATGATAAAGAGAAATAAAAGATGCAAAGTAAATTAAATGGCAAAGGAAATAACTAAGTATTGGAAGATTAATATGATGGAAGATAGACCCGGGGGCCATAGGCTTCACTAGTGGCTTCTCTCAAGAGCATAAGTATTTACGGTGGGTGAACAAATTACTGTTGAGCAATTGACAGAATTGAGCATAGTTATGAGAATATCTAGGTATGATCATGTATATAGGCATCACGTCCGAGACAAGTAGACCGACTCCTGCCTACATCTACTATTATTACTCCACACATCGACCGCTATCCAGCATGCATCTAGAGTATTAAGTTCAAGAGAACAGAGTAACACTTTAAGCAAGATGACATGATGTAGAGGGATAAACTCATGCAATATGATATAAACCCCATCTTGTTATCCTCGATGGCAACAATACAATATGTGCCTTGCTGCCCCTACTGTCACTGGGAAAGGACATCGCAAGATTGATTCCAAAGCTAAGCACTTCTTCCATTGCAGGAAAGATCAATCTAGTAGGCCAAACCAAACTGATAATTCGAAGAGACTTGCAAAGATTACCAATCATATATAAAAGAATTCATAGAAGATTCAAATATTGTTCATAGGTAAACTTGATCATAAACCCACAATTCATCGGTCTCAACAAACACACCGCAAAAGAAGATTACATCGAATAGATCTCCACAAGAGAGGGGGAGAACTTTGTATTGAGATCCAAAAAGAGAGAAGAAGCCATCTAGCTAATAACTATGGACCCGTAGGTCTGAAGTAAACTACTCACACTTCATCGGAGGGGCTATGGTGTTGATGTAGAAGCCCTCACTGATCGATGCCCCCTCCGGCGGAGCTCCGAAAAAGGCCCCAAGATGGGATCTCGTGGATACAGAAAGTTACGGCGGTGAAATTAGGGTTTTGGCTCCATATCTGGTAGTTTGGGGGTACGTAGGTATATATAGGAGGAAGGAGTACGTCGGTGGAGCAACAGGGGGCCCACGAGGGTGGAGGGCGCGCCTCCTACCTCGTGCCTTCCTCGTTGATTGCTTGACGTAGGGTCCAAGTCATCATGTTCGTTCCGAAAATCACGTTCCCGAAGGTTTCATTCCGTTTGGACTCCGTTTGATATTCTTTTTCTGCGAAACCCTAAAATAGGCAAAAACAGCAATTCTGGGCTGGGCCTCCGGTTAATAGGTTAGTCCCAAAAATAATATAAAAGTGTACAATAAAGCCCAATAATGTCCAAAACAAAATATAATATATCATGGAACAATAAAAAATTATAGATACGTTGGAGACGTATCAAGCATCCCCAAGCTTAATTCCTGCTCGCCCTCGAGTAGGTAAATGATAAAAACGGAATTTTTGATGTGGAATGCTACTTGGCATAATTTCAATGTAATTCTTCTTAATTGTGATATGAATATTCAGATCCAAAAGATTCAAGACAAAAGTTCAATATTGACATAGAAATAATAATACTTCAAGCATACTAACTAAGCAATTATGTCTCTTGAAAATAACATGGCCAAAGAAAGTTATCCCTGCAAAATCATATAGTCTGGCTATGCTCTATCTTCTCCACACAAAGTATTTAAATCATGCACAACCGCGATGACAAGCCAAGAAATTGTTTCATACTTTTGGTGTTCTCAAACTTTTTCAATCTTCATGCAATACATGTGTTGGGGAACGTAGCAGAAATTCAAAAAATTTCTACGCATCACCAAGATCAATCTATGGAGTAATCTAGCAACGAGGGGAAGGAGAGTGCATCTACATACCCTTGTAGATCGCTACGCGGAAGCGTTCAAGTGAACGGGGTTGATGGAGTCGTACTCGTCGTGGTCCAAATCACCGATGATCCTAGTGTCGAACGGACGGCACCTCCGTGTTCAACACACGTACAGCCCAGTGATGTCTCCTACGCCTTGATCCAGCAAGGGGAGAAGGAGAGGTTGGGGAAGACTCCATCCAGCAGCAGAACGATGGCGTGGTGGTGGTGGAGGAGCGCGGGACTCCAGCAGGGCTTCGCCAAGCACTACGAGAGACGAGGATGGAGAGGGGTAGGGCTGCGCCAACAGGGGAAGAATTCATGTGTTGGGCTTCCTCTTAGCCTCCACTATATATAGGGGGAGAGGGAGGGCTGCGGCCCCACCTAGGGTTCCCTCCCTAGGGGTGGCGGCAGCCCCCAGATCCCATCTGGGGTGGCGGCCACAAGGGGAGAGGGGCAGGCGCACCTGAGGTGGGCCTTAGGGCCCATCTGCCCTAGGGTTTGCCCCCTTCCCCTCTTGGAGGCGCCTTGGGCCTTGGTGGGAGGCGCCCCAGCCCACCTAGGGGCTGGTCCCTTCCCACTATTGGCCCATGTAGGCCTCCGGGGCTGGTGGCCCCACCTGGTGGACCCCCGGACCCCTCCGGTTGTCCCAGTACACTACCGGTGATGCTCGGAACACTTCCGGTGGCCAAAACCAGACTTCCTATATATTAATCTTTACCTCCAAACCATTCCGGAACTCCTCGTGACGTCCAGGATCTCATCCGAGACTCCGAACAACATTCGGTAACCGCGTACATACTTTCCCTATAACCCTAGCGTCATCGAACCTTAAGTGTGTAGACCCTACGGGTTCGGGAGTCATGCAGACATGGCCAAGACAACTCTCTGGTCAATAACCAATAGCGGGATCTGGATACCCATGATGGCTCCCACAGGCTCCACGATGATCTCATCGGATGAACCATGATGTCAAGGACTTAATCAATCCCGTATACAATTCCCTTTGTCTAGCGGTACGATACTTGCCCGAAATTCGATCATCGGTATCCCGATACCTTGTTCAATCTCGTTACCGGCAAGTCTCTTTACTCGTTCCGTAACACATCATCCCGTGATCAACTCCTTGGTCACATTGTGCACATTATGAAGATGTCTTACCGAGTGGGCCCAGAGATACCTCTCCGTTTACACGGAGTGACAAATCCCAGTCTCGATTCGTGCCAACCCAACCGACACTTTCGGAGATACCTGTAGTGTACCTTTATAGCCACCCAATTACGTTGTGACGTTTGGCACACCCAAAGCACTCCTACGGTATCCGGGAGTTGCACAATCTCATGGTCTAAGGAAATGATACTTGACATTAGAAAAGCTTTAGCAAACGAACTACACGATCTTTGTGCTAGGCTTAGGATTGGGTCTTGTCCATCACATCATTCTCCTAATGATGTGATCCCGTTATCAACGACATCCAATGCCCATGGTTAGGAAACCGTAACCATCTATTGATCAACGAGCTAGTCAACTAGAGGCTTACTAGGGACATGGTGTTGTCTATGTATCCACACATGTATCTGAGTTTCCTATCGATACAATTCTAGCATGGATAATAAACGATTATCATGAACAAGGAAATATAATAATAACCAATTTATTATTGCCTCTAGGGCATATTTCCAACAGTCTCCCACTTGCACTAGAGTCAATAATCTAGTTCACATCGCCATGTGATTAACACTCACAGGTCACATCGCCATGTGACCAACATCCAAGAGTCTACTAGACTCAATGATCTAGTTCACATCACTATGTGATAAACACTCAAAGAGTTCTGGGTTTGATCATGTTATGCTTGTGAGAGAGGTTGTAGTCAACGGGTTTTTCCATATTCAGATCCCTATGTATTTCGCAAAACTTTATGTCATATCGTAGATGCTGCTACCACGTTCCACTTGGAGATATTCCAAATTATTGCTCCATTATACGTATCCGGTATCTCTACTCAGAGCTATCCGGACAGGTGTTAAGCTTGCATCGACGTAACTCTTTACGTCGAACTCTTTACCACCTCCATAACCGAGAAACATTTCCTTATTCCTCTAAGGACAATTTTGACCGCTATCTGGGGATCCAGTCCTAGATCACCTTTGTACCCTCTTGCCAGACATGTGGCAAGGCACACATCAGGTGCGGTACTCAGCATGGCATACCGTATAGAGCCTATGACAAGAGCATAGGGGACGACCTTCGTCCTTCCTCTTTCTTCTGCCGTGGTCAAGCTTTGAGTCTTACTCAACTTCAGACCTTACAACTCAGGTAAGAACCCCTTATTTGACTGATCTATTTTGAACTCCTTCAAAAACATGTCAAGGTGTGCGTTCTTTGAAAGTATCATCAGGATTTTTGATCTATTTCTATAGATCTTGATGCCCAATATGTAAGCAGCTTTATCCAGGTCTTCCTTTGAAAATCACTCTTCAAACAACCGTTTATGCTTTCCAGAAATTCTACATTATTTCAGATCAACAATATGTCATCCACATATGCTTATCAGAAATATTGTAGTGCTCCCACTCACTTTCTTGTAAATACAAGTTTCTAACAAACATTGTATAAACCTAAAAGCTTTGATCTCTCCATCAAAACATATATTCCGATTCCGAGATGCTCGCTCTAGTTCATAGAAGGATTGTTGGAGCCAGGATACCTTTTAGCATCCTTAGGATTGACAAAACCTTTTATTGTATCACATACAATTTTTCTTACGAAAACTGGTAAGAAAACTTGTTTTGACATCCATCTGTAAGATTTCATAATCGAAAAATACAGCTAATGCTAACATGATTCCGATGGACTCAAGCATCGCTACGGGTGAGAAATTCTCATCGTAGTCAACTCCTTGAACTTGCGACAAGACTCTTTCCCACAAGTCGAGCTTCATAGACGGTAACATTACCGCCCATGTCAGTCTTCTTCTTAAAGATCCATTTATCTCAATGGCTTGCCGATCATCGGGCAAGTCCACCAAAGTCCATACTTTGTTCTGATATATGAATCATATCTCGGATTTCATGGCTTCTAACCATTTGTCGGAATACGGGCCCACCATCGCTTCTCCATAGATTGTAGGTTCATTGTTGTCTAACAACATGATGTCTAAGACAAGATTACCGTACCACTTAGGAGTAGTACATATCCTTGTCGACCTACGAGGTTCGATAGCAACTTGATCCGAAGCTTCATGATCACTATCATTAACTTCTTATTCAACAGATGTAGGCTCCATAGAAAACATCTTTCTGTGTTGCATCACTCTCTGGTTGAAATAAAGGTTCGACAACCTTATCAAGTTCTATCTTCCTCCCACTCAATTCTTTCGAGAGAAACTCCTTCTCGAGAAAGGACCCGTTCTTAGCGACAAACAATTTGCCCTCGGATCTGAGATGGAAGGTATACCCGACTGTCACCTTTGGGTATCCTATGAAGATGTGTTTGTCCGCTTTGGGTTCGAGCTTCTCCGGCTGAAGCCTTAAGCATCACAGCCCCAAACATTAAGAAACGACAACTTTGGTTTCTTGCCAAACCAATGTTCATACGACATCGTCTCAACGGACTTAGATGGTGTCCTATCTAAAGTGAATGCAGCTGTCTCTAACGCATAACCTCAAAATGAAAACGGTAGATTGATAAGAGACATCATAGATCGCACCATATCTCATAAGGTTCGATTACGACGTCAGGACACACCATAACCCAGTGGTGTTCCAGGTGGCTTCAACTGTGAAACAATTCCACAATGTCTTAAGTGTTTGCCAAACTCATAACTCAGATATTCTCATTGATCAGATCGTAGGAATTTGATCTTCTTGTTATGATGATTCTTAACTTCACTCTGAAATCGCTTGAACTTTTCAAACGTTTCAGACTTGTGCTTCATTAAGTAAATATACCTATATCTACTCAAATCATCAGTGAAGATGAGAAAATAGCGATATCCACCGCACGCTTCAATTCTTATTGGATCACACGCATCAGCATGTATGATTTCCAACAAGTCACTTGCCCGTTTCATTGTACCTGAAAGAGGGGTCTTAGTCATCCTGCCCATGAGGCATGGCTCGCATGTGTCAAGCGATTCAAAATCAAGTGACTCCAAACATCCATCGACATGGAGTTTCTTCATGCATCTTACGCCAATATGACTTAAGTGGCAGTGCCACGAGAAAGTGGTACTATCATTATTAACTCTACATCTTTTGGCGTGAACATGTGTATTACCACGACCGAGATTCAATGAACCATTCACATAGGGTGCATGACCATGAAAGGTATCATTCATGTAAAACAGAATAACCATTATTCTCTAACTTAAATGAATGACCGTATTGCAATGAACATGATCTAATCATATTCATGCTCAACGTAGACACCTGATAACATGTATCCAGGTTCAATACTAATCCTGAAGGCACATGGAGCATGCGATGGTGAAATCATCAACTTTGGAAACACTTCCAACACACATCGTCACCTCGCCCTTAGCCAATCTCCGTTTAGTCCGTAGCTTTTGCTTCAAGTCACTAGTAATAGCAACTGAACCGGTATCCAATACACAGGTGCTACCAGGAGTACTAGCGAGGTACATATTAATAACACGTATATACTTTGTTGAAGTTGCCAGCCTTCTTATCTACCATGCATTTGGGGTAATTCCGCTACCAGTGACCGTTCCCCTTACAATAGAAGCACTTAGTCTCGGGTTTGGGTTCAACCTTGGGTTCCTTTACTGGAGCGGCAACTAGTTTGCCATCCATGAAGTTTCCCTTCTAGCCCTTTCCCTTCTTGAAACCAGTGGTCTTATTAAACCATCAACACTTGATGCTCCTTCTTGATTTCTACCTTTTGCGGTCTTAAGCACCGCGAACAGCTCCGGGATCAACTCCATCCCTTGCATGTCATAGTTCATCACGAAGATCTAGTGGCTTAGTGATAGTGGTTAGAGAACTCTATCAATCACTATCTTATCTGGAAGTTTAACTCCCACTTGATTTAAGTGATTGTAGCACCCAGACATTCTGAGCACATGCTCACTAGCTGAGCTATTCTCCTCCATCTTGTTGGCAAAAGAACTTGTCAGAGGTCTCACACCTCTCAACACGGGCATGAGCCTGAAATCCCAATTTCAGCTCTTGGAACATCTCATATGTTCTATGGCGTTCAAAACGTCATTGGAATCTCGATTCTAAGCCGTAAAGTATGGTGCACTAAACTATCAAGTAGTCATCAGGATGTGTTTGTCAGGTGTTCAAAACATCCACAGACGACGTTGTAGGGGTTTGCACATCGAGCGGTGCATCAAAGACGGCAGCCTTCTGTGTAGCAGTGAGGACACTCCTTGGACTATGGACCAGTCTGCATCATTGCTTACAATATCTTTCAACTTAATCTTTCTCTAGGAACGTATTGAAACAGGGAGCTACAACGTGAGCTATTTATCTACAACATATTTGCAAAGACAATTTAGACTATGTTCATGATAATTGAGTTCATGTAATGAACTCCCACTCAGATAGACATCCCTCTAGTCATCTAAGTGAAACATGATCCGAGTCAACTAGGCCGTGTCCGATCATCACATGAGACGGACTAGTCAACATCGGTGAACATCTTCATGTTGATCGTATCTTCTATACGACTCATGCTCGACCTTTCAGTCTTCCGTGTTCCGAGGCCATGTCTGTACATGCTAGGCTCGTTAAGTCAACCTAAGTGTTTTTGCTGTGTAAATCTGGCTTACACCCGTTGTATTCGAACGTTAGAATCTATCACACCCGATCATCACGTGGTGCTTCGAAACAATGAACCTTCGCAATGGTGCATAGTTAGGAGGAACACCTTTCTTGAAATTTTAGTGAGGGATCATCTTATTTAAGCTACCGTCGTTCTAAGCAAATAAGATGTAAAACATGATAAACATCACATGCAATCAAATAGTGACATGATATGGCCAATATCATTTTGCTCCTTTTGATCTCCATCTTCGGGGCTCCAAGATCATCGTTGTCACCGGCATGACACCATGATCTCCATCATCGTGTCTTCTTGAAGTTGTCTCGTCATCTATTACTTCTACTACTATGGCTAACGCTTTAGCAATAAAGTAAAGTAATTACATGACATTTAAGTTGACACGCAGGTCATAAATAAATTAAGACAACTCCTATGGCTCCTGCCGGTTGTCATACTCATCGACATGCAAGTCGTGATTCCTATTACAAGAACATGATCAATCTCATACATCACATATATCATTCATCACATCCTTTTGGCCATATCACATCACAAGGCATATGCTGCAAAAACAAGTTAGACGTCCTCTAATTGTTGTTGCAAGTTTTTACGTGGCTGCTATAGGTTTCTAGCAAGAACGTTTCTTACCTACGCAAAAACCACAACGTGATATGCCAATTTCTATTTACCCTTCATAAGGACCCTTTTCATCGAATCCGATCCGACTAAAGTGGGAGAGACAGACACCCGCTAACCACCTTATGCAACTAGTGCATGTCAGTCGGTGGAACCAGTCTCACGTAAGAGTACGTGTAAGGTCGGTCCGGGCCGCTTCATCCCACGATGCCGCTGAATCAATATAATACTAGTAACGGCAAGTAAATTGGCAATATCGATGCCCACAACTGCTTTGTGTTCTACTCGTGCATAGAAACTACACATAAACCTGGCTCTGATACCACTGTTGGGGAACGTAGTAGAAATTCAAAAAAATTCTACGCATCACCAAGATCAATCTATGGAGTAATCTAGCAACAAGGGGAAGGAGAGTGCATCTACATACCCTTGTAGATCACTAAGCGGAAGCGTTCAAGTGAACGGGGTTGATGGAGTCGTACTCGTCGTGCTCCAAATCACCAATGATCCTAGTGTCGAACGGACGGCACCTCCGTGTTCAACACACGTACAGCCAGGTGACGTCTCCTACGCCTTGATCCAGCAAGGGGAGAAGGAGAGGTTGGGGAAGACTCCATCCAGCAGCAGCACGACGGCATGGTGGTGGTGGAGGAGCGCGGGACTCCAGCAGGGCTTCGCCAAGCACTACGAGAGACGAGGACGGAGAGGGGTAGGGCTGCGCCAACAGGGGAAGAATTCCTGTGTTGGGCTGCCTCTTAGCCTCCACTATATATAGGGGGAGAGGGAGGGTTGCGCACCCACCTAGGGTTCCCTCCCTAGGGGTGGCGGAAGCCCCCAGATCCCATCTGGGGTGGCGGCCACAAGGGGAGAGGGGGAGGCGCACCTGAGGTGGGCCTTAGGGCCCATCTGCCCTAGGGTTTGCCCCCTTCCCCTCTTGGAGGCGCCTTGGGCCCTTGTGGGAGGCGCCCCAGCCCACCTAGGGGCTGGTCCCTTCCCACTATTGGCCCATGTAGGCCTCCGGGGCTGGTGGCCCCACCTGGTGGACCCCCGGACCCCTCCGGTGGTCCCGGTACACTACCGGTGATGCCCGGAACACTTCCGGTGGCCAAAACCATACTTCCTATATATTGATCTTTACCTCCGGACCATTCCGGAACTCCTCGTGACGTCTGGGATCTCATCCGGGACTCCGAACAACATTCAGTAACCGCGTACATACTTTCCCTATAACCCTAGCGTCATCGAACCTTAAGTGTGTAGACCCTACGGGTTCAGGAGTCATGCAGACATGGCCGAGACAACGCTCTGGTCAATAACCAACAGCGGGATCTGGATACCCATGTTGGCTCCCACATGCTCCATGATGATCTCACTGGATGAACCACGATGTCAAGGACTTAATCAATCCCGTATGCAATTCCCTTTGTCTAGCGGTACGATACTTGCCCGAGATTCGATCGTCGGTATCCCAATACCTTATTCAATCTCATTACCGGCAAGTCTCTTTACTCGTTCCGTAACACATCATCCCGTGATCAACTCCTTGGTCACATTGTGCACATTATGATGATGTCTTACCGAGTGGGCCCAGAGATACCTCTCCGTTTACACGGAGTGACAAATCCCAGTCTCGATTCGTGCCAACCCAATAGACACTTTCGGAGATACCTATAGTGTACCTTTATAGCCACCCAGTTACGTTGTGACGTTTGGCACACCCAAAGCACTCCTACGGTATCCGGGAGTTGCACAATCTCATGGTCTAAGGAAATGATACTTGACATTAGAAAAGCTTTAGCAAACGAACTACACGATCTTTATGCTAGGCTTAGGATTGGGTCTTGTCCATCACATCATTCTCCTAATGATGTGATCCCGTTATCAACGACATCCAATGCCCATGGTTAGGAAATCGTAACCATCTATTGATCAACGAGCTAGTCAACTAGAGGCTTACTAAGGACATGGTGTTGTCTATGTATCCACACATGTATCTGAGTTTCCTATCGATACAATTCTAGCATGGATAATAAACGATTATCATGAACAAGGAAATATAATAATAACCAATTTATTATTGCCTCTAGGGCATATTTCCAACAACATGAGCGTGAGCCATGGACATAGCACTTTAGGTGGAATAGAATGGTGGTTGTGGAGGAGACAAAAAAGGGGGAAGATAGTCTCACATCAACTAGGCGTATCAATGGGCCATGGAGATGCCCATCAATAGATATCAATGTGAGTGAGTAGGGATTGCCATGCAACGGATACACTAGAGTTATAAGTAGATGAAAGCTCAACAAAAGGAACTAAGTGGGTGTGCATCCAACTCGCTTGCTCACGAAGACCTAGGGCATTTTGAGGAAGCCCATCATTGGAATATACAAGCCAAGTTGTATAATGAAAAATTCCCACTAGTATATGAAAGTGATAACATAGGAGACTCTCTATTATGAAGATCATGGTGCTACTTTGAAGCACAAGTGTGGTAAAAGGATAGTAGCATTGTCCCTTCTCTCTTTTTCTCTCATATTTTTTTATTTGGGCCTTTCCCTTTTTTTATGGCCTGTTTTTTTATTTGGGCTTCTTAGGCCTCTTTTTTTATTATTATTTTTTGTCCGGGGTCTCATCTCGACTTGTGGGGGAATCATAGTCTCCATCATCCTTTCCTCACTTGGGACAATGCTCTAAAAATGATGATCATCACACTTTTATTTACTTACAACTCAACAATTACAACTTGATACTTAGAACAAAATATGACTCTATGTGAATGCATCCGGCAGTGTACCGGGATATGCAATGAATCAAGAGTGACATGTATGAAAGAATTATGAACGGTGTCTTTGCCACAAATACAATGTCAACTACATGATCATGCAAAGCAATATGACAATGATGGAGCGTGTAATAGTAAACGGAACGGTGGAAAGTAACATGGCAATATATCTCGGAATGGCTATGGAAAAGCCATGATAGGTAGGTATGGTGGCTGTTTTGAGGAAGGTATATGGTGGATGTATGATACCGGCGAAAGGTGCGCGGTATTAGAGAGGCTAGCAATGGTGGAAGGCAGAAAAGTGTGTATGATCCATGGACTCAACCTTAGTCATAAAGAACTCATATACTTATTGCAAAAATCTACAAGTTATCAAATCAAAGTATTACGCGCATGCTCCTAGGGGGATAGATTGGTAGGAAAATACCATCGCTCGTCCCCAACCGCCACTCATAAGGAAGACAATCAATAAATAAATCATGCTCCGACTTCATCACATAACGGTTCACCATACATGCATGCTACGGGAATCACAAACTTTAACACAAGTATTTATCAAATTCACAACTACTCGACTAGCATGACTCTAATATTACCATCTCCATATCTCAAAACAATTATCAAGTATCAAACTTCTCATAGTATTGAGTACACTCATAAGAATTTTTTTATTAATCTTGAATGCATAACATAATTAAAGCAAATTACCATGCTGTTTGGTAGGACTCTCAAAATAATATAAGTGAAGCATGAGAGAACAATAGTTTCTATAAAACAAATCCACCTATGTGCTCTAAAAGATATAAGTGAAGCGCTAGAGCAAAAACTATATAACTCAAAAGATATAAGTGAAGCACATAGAGTATTCTGACAATTTCCGAATCATGTGTGTCTCTATAAAAAGGTGTGTACAGCAAGCATTATTTTGGAAAAATAACAAATAAATACTCAAATAATACAAGACACTCCAAGCAAAACACATATCATGTGGTAAATAAAAATATAGCTCCAAGTAAAGTTACCGATGGAAGTAGACGAAAGAGGGGATGCCTTCTGGGGCATCCCCACGCTTTGGCTTTAAGTGTCCTTAGATTATCTTGGGGTTCCATGGGCATCCCCAAGCTTAGGCTCTTCCCACTCCTTGTTCCATAATCCATCAAATCTTTTACCCAAAACTTGAAAACTTCACAACACAAAACTTAAGGTAGAAAATCTCGTGAGCTTCGTTAGCAAAAGAAAAGAAAACACCACTTCAAGGTACTGTAATGAACTCATTATTTATTTATATTGGTGTTAAACCTAATTTATTCCAACTTCTCTATGGTTTATAAACTATTTTACTAGCCATAGATTCCTCAAAATAAGCAAACAACACATGAAAAACAGAATGTGTCAAAAACAGAACAGTCTGTAGTAATCTGTAGCTAGCGCAAGATCTGGAACCCCAAAAATTCTAAAATAAATTGATGGACGTGAGGAATTTATCTATTAATAATATTCAAAAAGAATTAACTAAATAGCATTTTTTAAATAAAAATGCCAGCAATTCTCGTGAGCGCTAAAGTTTCTGTTTTTTACAGCAAGATTAAAAAGACTTTCCTCAAGTCTTCCCAACGGTTCTACTTGGCACAAACACTAATTAAACACAAAAAACACTACCAAAACAGAGGCTAGATAAATTATTTATTACTAAACAGGAGCAAAAAGCAAGGAATAAAAATAAAATTGGGTTGCCTCCCAACAAGCGCTATCGTTTAACGCCCCTAGCTAGGCATAAAAGCAAGGATAGATCTAGGTATTGCCATCTTTGGTAGGCAATCCATAAGTGGATCTCATAATAGATTCATAAGGTAATTTAATTTTCTTTGTAAGGAAGTGTTCCATGGCTTTCCTTAATGGAAATTGGAATCTAATATTCTCTTCCTTCATATCAATAATTGCACCAATCATTATAAGGAAAGGCCTATCAAGAATAATAGGACATGAAGGATTCAATCTATGTCAAGAACAATAAAATATATGGGCACATAATTCCTATTTGCAACAATAAGAACATCATTAATTCTTACCATATGTTTCTTAATAGTGGAATCCGCAAGGTGCAAGTTTAAAGAGCAATCATCAAAATCACGGAAACCTAGCAAATCACACAAAGTCTTTGGAATCGTGGAAACACTAGCACCCAAATCACACAAGGCATAGCATTCATGATCTTTAATTTTAATTTTAATAGTAGGTTCCCACTCATCATAAAGTTTTCTAGGGATATAAACTTCCAACTCAAGTTTTTCTTCATAAGATTGCATCAAAGCATCAACGATATGTTTAGTAAAAGCTTATTTTGACTATAAGCATGAGGAGAATTTAGCACGGATTGCAACAAGGAAATACAATCTATCAAAGAGCAATTATCATAATTAAATTCCTTGAAATCCAAAATAGTGGGTTCATTAATATTTAAAGTTTTGACTTCTTCAATCCCACTTTTAACAATTTTAGCATCAAGATCTAAAGACTCCAAATTTTTGCAACACCGTCTAGGTAAAGGTGGATCATATTCAGTCCCATCATTATCAAGATTCATATTGCAAAACAAAGATTTAATAGGGGACACATCAATAACTTTTAGATCTTCATCTTTATTATCATGGAAACTAGAAGAACACGCTTTTATAAAGCAATCTTTCTTAGCACGCATCCTAGCAGTTCTTTCTTTGCACTCATCGATGGAAATTCTCATGGCTTTGAGAGACTCACTGATATCATGCTTAGGTGGAATAGATCTAAGTTTCAAAGAATCAACATCAAGAGAAATTCTATCAACGTTCCTAGCCAACTCATCAATCTTAAGCAATTTTTCTTCAATCAAAGCATTGAATTCTTTTGCGAAGTAATAAATTCTTTAATATTAGATTCAAAATCAGAGGGCATATTATTATAATTTCCATAAGAATTGTTGTAGGAATTACCATAACTATTAGAGGAATTACTAGGATATGGCCTAGGATTAAAGTTTCCTCTATACGCGTTGTTACCAAAATTATTCCTACCAACAAAATTCACATCCATAGATTCATTATTATTCTCAATCAAAGTAGAAAAAGGCATATCATTAGGATCAAAATAAACACTTTTATTAGCAAATAGTTTCATAAGTTCATCCATCTTTCCACTCAAAACATTAATTTCTTCTATCGCATGCACTTTCTTATTAGTAGATCTTTTAGTGTGCCATTGAGAATAATTAACCATAATATTATCTAGGAGTTTAGTAGCTTATCCTAAAGTGATTTCCGTAAAAGTGCCTCCCGTGGCCGAATCTAAAAGATTTCTAGAAGCAAAATTCAATCCGGCATAAAAATTTGTATAATCATCCACAAATTCAAACCATGTGTAGGGCAATTACGTATCATTAATTTCATCCTCTCCCAAGCTTGTGCAACATGTTCATGATCAAGTTGCTTAAAATTCATAATATAATTTCTAAGAGAGATGATCTTATCGGGAGGAAAATACTTAGAGATAAAAGCATCTTTGCACTTATTCCATGAATCAATACTATTTTTAGTCAAAGACGAAAACCAAGCTTTAGCACGATCTCTAAGCGAAAAAGGAAATAGCTTCAATTTAAAAATATCATTATCCACATATTTCTTATTTTGCATATCACATAAATCAACGAAGCTATTCAGATGGGTAGCGGCATCTTCACTAGGAAGGCCGGCGAATTGATCTTCCATGACAAGATTCAACAAAGCAGTATTGATTTCACAAGATTCAGTGTCGGTAAGAGGAGCAATCGGAGTGCTAAGGAAATCATTGTTGTTGGTTTTGGTGAAGTCACACAATTTAGTATTATCTTGAGTCATCATGACAAGCAAGCAATCCAACACACAAGCAAACAAGAGACGGGCAAAAAGAGGCAAATAGAGAAAGAGAGGGAGCATGGAGAGAGAGGGCGAATAAAACGGCAAGGGTGAAGTGGGGGAGAGGAAAACGAGAGGCAAATGGCAAATAATGTAATGCAGGACATAAGGTTTGTGATGGGTACTTGGTATGTTGACTTGCAACGGCGCCACAAGTGACTCGTTGTCGGGAGTCAAATCTTGACTTGTCTTGCGCGAACCTCCCCGACAACGGCGCCAGAAATCCTTCTTGATACCTCTTGAGCACTGCGTTGATTTTCCCTTGAAGAGGAAAGGGTGATGCAGCAAAGTAGCATAAGTATTTCCCTCAGTTTTTGAGAACCAAGGTATCAATCCAGTAGGAGGCCGCGCACGAGTCCCTCGCACCTACATGAACAAATAAATCCTCGCAACCAACGTGATAAGGGGTTGTCAATCCCTACACGGTCATTTACGAGAGTGAGATCTGATAGATATGGTAGGATAATATTTTTGGTATTTTTATGATAAAGAGAAATAAAAGATGCAAAGTAAAATAAATGGCAAAGGAAATAACTAAGTATTGGAAGGTTAATATGATGGAAGATAGACCCGGGGGCCATAAGTTTCACTAGTGGCTTCTCTCAAGAGCATAAGTATTTACGATGGGTGAACAAATTACTGTTGAGCAATTGACATAATTGAGCATAGTTATGAGAATATCTAGGTATGATCATGTATATAGGCATCACGTCCGAGACAAGTAGACCGACTCCTGCCTGCATCTACTACTATTAGTCCACACATCAACCGCTATCCAGCATGCATCTAGAGTATTAAGTTCAAGAGAACAGAGTAACGCTTTAAGCAAGATGACATGATGTAGAGGGATAAACTCATGCAATATGATATAAACCCCATCTTGTTATCCTCGATGGCAACAATACAATATGTGCCTTGCTGCCCCTACTGTCACTGGAAAGGACACCGCAAGATTGAACCCAAAGCTAAGCACTTCTCCCATTGTAGGAAAGATCAATCTAGTAGGCCAAACCAAACTGATAATTCGAAGAGACTTGCAAAGATAATCAATCATACATAAAAGAATTCAAAGAAGATTCAAATATTGTTCATAGATAAACTTGATCATAAACCCACAATTCATCGGTCTCAACAAACACACCGCAAAAGAAGATTACATTGAATAGATCTCCACAAGAGAGGGGGAGAACTTTATATTGAGATCCAAAAAGAGAGAAGAAGCCATCTAGCTAATAACTATGGACTCGTAGGTCTGAAGTAAACTACTCACACTTCCTCGGAGGGGCTGTGGTGTTGATGTAGAAGCCCTCCGTGATCGATGCCCCCTCCGGTGGAGCTCCGGAAAAGGCCCCAAGATGGGATCTCATGGATACAGAAAGTTGCGGCGGTGAAATTAGGGTTTTGGCTCCGTATCTGGTAGTTTGGGGGTACGTAGGTATATATAGGAGGAAGGAGTACGCCGGTGGAGCAGCAGGGGGCCCACGAGGGTGGAGGGCGCGCCTGGGGGGTAGGCGTGCCCACCTACCTCGTGCCTTCCTCGTTGATTTCTTGACGTAGGGTCCAAGTCCTCTGGATCATGTTCGTTCCGAAAATCACGTTCCCGAAGGTTTCATTCCGTTTGGACTCCGTTTGATATTCTTTTTCTGCGAAACCGTAAAATAGGCAAAAAATAGCAATTCTGGGCTGGGCCTCCGGTTAATAGGTTAGTCCCAAAAATAATATAAAAGTGTATAATAAAGCCCAATAATGTCCAAAACAGAATATAATATAGCATGGAACAATCAAAAATTATAGATACGTTGGAGACGTATCAGCCTACCTAGACTATAACAAGACCGCACGCCAACTCTCATCCCATTCTGAGAACATTTTCCGGCCACTTATAAAATAATATTCCGGACATGCCACGGGCGCGTGCGAGTATGTCTGGGCTCAGAACGGACAACAGAAGGAATAGGGAGGCCAGGACGGATGCAAGTTTTAAAAACATAATGATGCAATGCGGATGATGACATGGCAAGATGCAACACGCAAGCGAAAGACAAGGCAACAACAACGAATAACTGGAAGACACCTGGCGCGTCGGTCTCGGGACGTCACAACACTCCACCACTACAAGAGGATCTCGTCCCGAGATCTAGGACGGCACCGGAGGGAAAACGGAAGAGGAAGAGAAGAGATAAAACTAAGTTGCTTCTTTGCCAAACGAGTGAAACCAAAGAACCCTGCGAGGTTGAACAAATTGAAAGAAAGAATACAACGAAGATGAACAAAGTCGAAAACACTCTATTAGAAAAGAGGAACAAAGAACATTGCAAAAAACCTTGAGGTTAAGTGCCAAGATAGATATTGAAACAACTTCGGTTAAAACAAGATAGATAAGGAATAAGAATGATATAATTAGGGCAGCACTCCGACTGTAAATGAAAGGAATTGAACATGAACTTGGGAAGATTGGATGATACTTGACGAAATCAACAACACACTGCCTCCAGAACTATTGAAAGAATGGCACAATGGGTAAGAAAGATTCCAGATAGCACCCTGGTTGGAATGAGATGTACAGGGAACGATAAAGATCAATTACGACAACACTCCGGTTGAATGGATAAGCAAAGGAAAGAACATGATCTTTGGCAAAAATGAGAAGATGAGTTGAATAGAACAACATCACAAAGCCACCAGAAGAAATAATAGACGAGAGATCATTGGAATGACAGAATGGTGAAGAAAAAGATAACTTCTTCCACAATTATTTTGGAAAACATCCTCGCAAGAAGGTTAGAGCGGAGTTGTTGGAAAAACCAACAACGAAAATATATGATCCTCGTGGTCTTATTGAGACATCTCAAAACTTGAGGTGAACTTCTGCCACTAATAGAAACAATTGCTTGCTTGAGATCAAAGAAGAGATGAAAACTTGTTCCACCAAGAGGATAAAGAGCAAGCTTGGGTCATTGATAAGCACCACAATAGCAACATTCCTTAGGGAAGGCTTTAGGAGAAATCTTTATCACGATAACTCCAAGGAAGAAAATGATGGGTTTAAATATCTCATTCCTAACAACTTATCACCCATGAAACATGAAGGAAACTGTCAAGGATGACATAACACCATCTCAAAAGATAAGGTAGAAAGAATTGCACCTCGGAATGCAAGATGAAGAAAGCTTGAACTCCTCAAAACAAGACATGTGTTGAGCACCATGTTCATTTGAGAGTATAGCTTGGTGGATCATAACTTTGAGAGAAATATTGGAGAACAATTGAAGAATGAAAAGAATCCTTGATGAACCACGAAGTAGAGTCTCCATGAAGAACTCCGGTAACAAAATGATGATAAAAATAAAGACAAGTTGAAAACACAAGGTGAAGCCTTGTAATGATTTAGATGGATCTTCGTGATGATATAATTGAGAGAGCTTGGAACTCCGGGAAAAGAAATGATGAAACAATTGAAACCGAGAATTTGATGAGCCTCCGGAATAAGGAATTAATCACTTGGATTAAACAAGAATAAGAATTACATTATGCTTATCTTTCACCAATTTAAATTGATGACAAGCAATGGATTTGGCATACTACTTATTCTCGTAGAAAGGATTAAGAGAGATATAGCGCAAACTTGAGAAAAGTCTTCAATGATCTGCCGGTGGGATTGGAAAGAACGAATGAATTGATATGATAATGTATGAAGAGGAATCTTGAACAAACCGCCGTAAGAATTGAAAATGAATGTGGCAAAAGCACAATTCACCGGGAAGAATTAGAAAAACGAATGAAGATACTTGAGAGAATATAGATACAAGTGAAACAAAGAGATCACGAGCTGATTAGATAATACTTGAATGATGCACCGGTAAGATTTGGGGAACAATAGCCGAAAGCTGAGAATGAATAAATCTTCTGAAATGATGGCCTTCAGAGAATCAAACTGAAAAGACTCCTGAATTGCTCCGGATGGGTGAAAAGAATTCTCGCAATCGAGAACAATTATGATAGGATGGCATGAAGCTAGAACCATGAATCTTCGAGAGAACGGAGCAAGATTTAAGAGAAAATCTTCTTCGGTCTTCAAATGTTGAGAATGACGATGAGAAACACCACCATGAATCGTTGAGATACTTCGGGATGAATACTAGAAAGATTGAACCGACGATGAAAATAATTTGAAAGATCTTGGAGAAAGACATATGACTGATGATAATTCATTCTTACGTCAACTTGGAGAAGAATTTGATAGTAGCTCCGGAAAATAGAGGAGTCAGGTAAGATTCTGGGAAAAGACTTGTGGGTTAGGGCCCACTCAAAAGAAACACCGTTGAACGATTTAAAAGAGATAATGCGTCGGTTGGTTTAAATGGTTTGAATGAGATAACAACCTCGAAATAGCTTGAAAGGGTTGAAAGAGATAACATCTTCTGAGATATCTTCGCACTCCGAAACAAATGAATAGAGAGAGGTGAAAAATTAAGAGGTGCACCGGCATGAGAAAACATTTGAAACGAGGAAAAGGATAGGATCGACAAAGCTTGAATTGAATCCACCGAAGAAGGAAAAGAACGAAGAATGATTAACTTGAAGCTCCGTTATTATCTTCCTGAGAATCACCGGATAAGAACATTGACGGAAAAGAATGGAGAGACTTCACATCCATAAAATAAATACTTGATTAAGAAATCTGAGTTCTTGAAGAAACAAGGGTTGGGAGGGCGGGAAAAATAAAAGCAACTTGGGACAGATTGAACAAATAACGTTGAGAAGACTTTGAGTTGATCTTGCGGATGTTGAAATGATCGGATCCACTTGAAGAGAAACACACCGGTTGAAAAGAATTGACATGACAACCTCGATGATCAAGAAGGATTAGTATTCACATAGGAATATGAGAACACCGCTTAGTAAAGGTATGGAATCAACATTTGACTTCGAAGCAACTCGAGTACCACAACTGAAAAACAAAACAAAGGATTTGGCTTGCAGAATAAGCTAGAAACCAAACATATGATAGATCCCATATTGTATCATGTGTCTGTAGGAAGGATATCCTACGAGCTACTTAAATTCCCACTTATAAACTCCCGAAACTTTATGGTTATGCAATCAGGTGTTGGGGATATAGGGGAAGTATAATATCTCACCCAAACTAACAATTTCTACATCCAGCTGTATCCATCCTTCAGCACATAACCAAGAAATCTTCGGAAATCATGTACCTCAACCTTCGAAAAGCATCAGTTATACGAGTTATGGCAATACTCCCAAACTCTCGCTCCAGTACTGGGTGGCGTCGAGGTTATCTCACCAACAACTGCATAAAAGAGATTTTCGATGTCGGTGAAACTCAGGTATTCCAGAACTGCAATGATAAAATTGTGACGACAACACCTGGGAGCTCAACTCCCCGGGACACTGCCACAACCCCTAAATGTTAGGAGGCACCAAGAACAATGTTCTCGTCACAAAACCATCGGAACGATTCCAAGATACCCGCGCGATCCTAAAAAAAATTCGTGAAATTTGACAAGAGAAGAGTCAAAACTCTATGTTATGAGGCCTCACCAAAGGGACGAAGGGACTGAGAAGTAAAAAGAATCCTACTCTCCGGTATATATAATTCTAAGACTCAAAACATTTTGTTCTAGACTCAACAACGTCAGCGATTCGATCAAGCAGGGGGCTCCTAAGTCAGGGAAGGCTCTGATTACCAACTTGTAACACCCACAATGTGGCTATATCTCTCACGTGTCGGGGCACGACTTAGAGGCATAGCCGCATGGTAGGTTTGTCCACTACTAGGAAAACGGCTATAGATGAAATGGACACTAATGGCGCACCACGTGTGTGGTGCGCCATTAGAATATAGCAATGGCGCACCACATACAGGTACGCTATTAGTAATATATTACTAATGGCGCACCTGGTGTGCAGTGCGCCATTAGAAGTTTTGAAAAAAAAATTGTT
>NC_057806.1:49574799-49601919 GCF_018294505.1 Triticum aestivum | reverse complement strand
ATTTGTAAAATGGGCATAACTTTTGCATACGAACTCGGATTAAAAAGTTTTATATATGAAAAATCATCTACTCGAAAAGTTATATCCGAATTTAACCGGGGGAACCCCGTTAAACATTTTCAAAATCCCCAAAAACCTAACACAAAAAAGTTACGGGGCTTTCAAGATCTAGAGGCAAAAAAATTCAAAAAAAAGGTTTTGAATTTTTTTTATTTTTTTTCAAAAAATGATACGTAATATGACCGGGAAGTTTGAAATATTTTTCAAAATTTCATCATAGTCATGAACATGAACAAAATCCTAGACATCAACAAGGTATAATAGGATTGATATGCTAGATATATCAACAAGTGTCTGTGAAGTGATAGAACTCTGAAGTTAAGCGTGCTTGGGCTGGAGTAGTGTGAGGATGGGTGACCTTTCGGAAAGTTTGACCACGGAGTGCGATTTGACCTGAGATTAAGCATATTGACCCGAGATTAAGACATAATGACCTGAGATTAAGAAAACAATGAAAAAAAATTGAAAAAATTTGAAAAAAAATAAAAAAACTGAAAAAAAAATTGAAAAAAAAATTGTTACTAATGGCGCACTTCTATGTGGTGCGCCATTAGTATACCAGATACTAATGGCGCACCGTGGGCCATACTAATGGCGCACCAGCGGTGCGCCATTAGAATACCAGATTCTAATGGCGCACCACAGGTGCGCCATTAGAAAAAAATTCTAATGGCGTGATGCTAGTGGCGCACCAGTAGTGCGCCATTAGTAGCGAAAATAGGTGCGCCACTAGCAGCCCTTTTTCTAGTAGTGGTCGCAAGAGGGGTAATCTTCACACAATCCCATGTACTGAATAAGAAAGGGATAAAGAGATTGGCTTACAATCGCCACACACACAATACAAGTTATACATACAACATTCAGAATACAATCAAGGTCCGACTACGGAACCAAAATAAAAGAAGACAACCCCAAATGCTAGATCCCCGATCGTTCCAACTGGGCTCCACTACTGATCAAAAGGAAACGAAACAACACAACGAACAAGATCTTCATCGAGCTCCCACTTGAGCTCGGTTGCGTCATCTGCACTGCTATCATCGGCACCTGCAACTGTTTGGAAGTATCTGTGAGTCACGAGGACTCAACAATCTCACACCCGCGAGATCGAAACTATTTAAGCTTATGGGTAGGAAAGGGGTAATGAGGTGGAGCTGCAGCAAGCACTAAGCACATATGGTGGCTAACATACGCAAATAAGAGCGAAAAGAGAAGCAATGCACGGTCGTGAACTAGAAGTGATCAAGAAGTGATCCTGAAACTACTTACGTTCAAGCATAACACAAGAACTGTGTTCACACAAGAACCGTGTTCACTTCCCGGACTCCACCGGAAAGAGACCATCACGGCTACACACATGATTGATTCATTTTAATTAAGTTAAGTGTTGAGTTCTCTACGGCTGGATATTAATAAATTCCCATCTGCCCATAACTGTGGGCACGACTTTCAAAAGTTCAAACCCTGCAGGGGTGTCCCAACTTAGCCCATCACAAGCTCTCACGGTCAACAAAGGATATTCCTTCTCCCAGGAATCCCGGTTACAAGACATTTTGACAATGGTAAAACAAGACCAGCAAAGCCGCCCGATATGCCGACATCTCGATAGGAGCGGCACATATCTCGTTCTCAGGGCACACCGGATTGTCCAAACTTCCGGTAGGCCAGCCCAGAGTTTCCCCTGGTGGCCACCAGCGGCTGACAGGTTCGGACCAACACTTAGACAAGCACTGGCCCCGGGGGGGTTAAAATAAAGATGACCTTCGGGAGCGTGACTCCCAAGGGAAAAGTATAGGTGGTGGTGAGGCAAATGGTAAAACCAAGGTTGGGCCTTGCTGGAGGAGTTTTATTCAAACCGAACTATCAAGGGGTCCCCATGACACCCAACCATGTAAGGAACGCAAAATCAAGGAATATAACACCGGTATGACGAAAACTAGGGCAACAAGAGTGGAACAAAACACCAGGCATAAGGCCGAGCCTTCCACCCTTTACCAAGTATATAGATGCATTAATTAAAATAAGAGATATTGTGATATCCTAACATATCCATGTTCCAACACGGAACAAACTTCATCTTCACCTGCAACTAGCAACGCTATAAGAGGGGCTGAGCAAAAGCGGTAACATAGCCAAACAACGGTTTGCTAGGAAAGGTGGGTTAGAGGCTTGACATGGCAACATGGGAGGCATGATATAGCAAGTGGTAGGTAGCGCAGCATAGCAATAGAGCGAACAACTAGCAAGCAAAGATATAAGTGATTTTAAGGGTATGATCATCTTGCCTGAAATCCCACAAGGAAGAAGAACGAGTCCATGAAGAAGACAAACGGACATAGTCGAACGAATCCTCACAACTCCGAAACGGAACCAAAACTAATGAGAGAAGCAACCCGGAAAGAAGCAAACAACATAGTAAACAACCATCACATAACATGGCAGGATGCACAATCAAGTATGATGCATGTCCGGTTAATGAGGCATGGCATGACAAAATGCACAAACAATCCTACAAATTAAGTGGAGCTCAATATGCAACGAGTTGCATATTGACGAAACACCACGTGACTTATTTAGTTCTCTCTCGTTTAGGTACCCATCAATATTAAATGTTCTTAAACATGGCAAGGGGTGGAGCAAAAGAAAACTGCATATCTAGAAAAGTTTAAATGAGGCCGGAACAACAAGCAACAAGTCCGGAAAAATCCTCATGAGCATACATTAGATTTGATATTGTTCTTCCCTAAACCATATTTTAGAGTTATTAAACATGCAAAGTGATGCCACCATGATAATCTATGCATTTTTCTACTCCATTTACATATAAAGTTTGTTAAGTTTGGAGCTACGGTTATTTAGGTATGAAAGAAAACATTTTAGCATGGCAATTAAGCAAATAAATGCAAACAGCAGTTTAAACATTTTAAACATAGATGAAAGTTGGATATTATGAAACTAGATGAAATTCTAGTCATTTTACATATACAAGTTATTTACAAATGATGCATGGTTGGTGATTTATGACATGCATGAAGTTAAGGGGTTTTCTGAAAAACTGACGTTCCTGTGGATAAAAGAGAAATCTACTAGATAGGAAAAAAACACCACGAGGTCCAAAGGCTGGATCAAGCTGGGCTGCTCACCACAGCACTTGGGCCGGCTCGGTACGGTGGAGGAGGAGGCAGGCCGCTGGGTGGGCCGAATGGGCCTTGCGGATCTGGGCCACAGCTCCTGCTCGTCGTCCTCGCACGCAACAGACGACGCTTGTCTAAAAAAACAGACGACGCAGGAGACAGGGTCAACGACGGCGGCGCCATGCAAGGCGCATGACGATGAGGAGACAAGGGACCGACGGGATTGGACGGATTCGGCGAGGGGGATCCTAGATCCGGTGAAGGAGGTGGCTGGCGGTGCTCGAGGATGCGGAAAACCAGCGAAGTGGAGCTCGTCCATGGCAGATTCCCTTGGGAGGCGGTGCTGGACCAGAGGAGAAGGAGGCCCTGAGGGAGAGGAAGGAAAGAGGAAGGAAGAGAGAGAGAGCGGTGGGACCTGGGGTCCGGTGGAGACGACAACCTCGTGGTCGCCGGCGGCGCAAGTCCGGCAAGAGGAGGCGCTCGGGCGAAGGCAACTGCGGGATCGGGCTCCTCCCGATCCCGGGTGAGACAGCGGCGCTGTGCAAGCGCCTCGGGCCCAGATCGGCCCGGGGCGGGCCGCGGCGAAGTGGGTGCAGGGGAGGAACGCGTGGCGCGCTGGGGTTGGCTGGAGCGGGCGGCTGGGGAGACGTGGAGGCGCGCAATAGGTCAGGGAAGGTGGCGCTGGTGGTCTCAGGTGGCGGCGGTGGTGGATTTGGCGGCGACAAGTGGTGGTGGGGGAGTGGGCGGGCACGGAATTTGAGGTGGGATGTGGAAGAAGGCCAAAATGGCATGTGGAGGGTGTTTAAATAAGGAAGGGGTTAGGGTTTGGGGGGTTTGAGGCCGTTTCTGGACCCTCCGGTCGCAATCGAACGGTTCCGGTCAGAGGGGTTTAGGTGGGCTGCAGGTGGGCTGTGAAGGAGGGCTTGTACTAAGACGAGAGAAGAGAAAACGACCCGGCATGGGTTTTCGGAGACCCAAAACGTCCGACGTTTTGACCGACTATACTGCTGCTATAAGTTGACGGTTGGGCTATCAAACGAGCTCCGAATGCGATGAAACTTGGCAGGCGGCCTACCTACACTATAACAAGACCGCATGCCAACTCTCATCCCATTCCGGGAATATTTACTGGCCACTTATAAAATAATATTTCGGACATGCTGCGGGCGCGTCCGAGTGTGTCTGGGCTCAGAACGGACAGCGGAAGTAACATGAAGGCCGGGGCGGATGCAAGTTTTAAAAACATGATGATGCAATGCGAATGATGACATGGCAAGATGCAAAACGCAAGCGAAAGGCAAGGCAACAACAGCGAATAACTGGAAGACACCTGGCGCGTCGGTCTCGGGACGTCGCATTCGTCCCTGTCGCCTCGGCTTGCCGATGCGCGACGGGATCGAGAGGAACAGGCGTGGCCATGACGGCGGCGCTCTTTGCTAGCGGCCCAAGGCCTTCTCCAGTGTACTTTTGTTTTCTTTACTCTTCCCTGTTCTAGGGTTCTTTGGGGAGGGGCAAATTTCCGTTGCTACCGAAAATCCAAAACGCCAACCTGGACTGATACCATTGATAGGATCTGTTGATCCAGTGGGTATGGGGATTCCGGTAGTGGTGATAGGTATTACCTTTTCCTTTGCTCGACGAGCTCGAACCAGCAGCCATGGTGATGTTGTGGTGGCAGTGATTGCAGTGAGATGGTGAGGTGGTAGCGGTGCTTTCCGTCAGCACTGCACTAACCCTAGATCGGTAGGGGATGTAGGTGGGATGTATGACATCACGACGAACCTCGTGTTGTGACCTGTGGTCCCCACCTTTTTATATATAATGCAGGTGACAGGGCCCGTCACTTATAGTGGGTTGAGCGCCCTCGATCAGGGCGGAATCTAAAGACCCGGTGGACCGTTGGGCCTACACGATGAAGATCATCCTAACACCCTCTGTGTGCTATACTTTTCTGGAGAACGAGGACCACCTCGATCATATTCTGGTGCAATGCGTCTACGCACGAGAAGTGCGACAGACTTCTTCCGACACCTTGCAGCTTCATGTCCTCTATCCTGCTACGACAGATACTTTAACGATTGGTGGCTAAGACCATACAAGGTTTTCGAGGACAGGATAAGCGTGGATTTAATTCCATAGTAACTGGGAGCACATGGTCGCTTTGGATGCAAAGAAACGCAAGACTGTTTCATATAGTTGAGCAGTTCAAAGGTCCACTTTGTCTCACCCTACAAATGCTTGATGAGAGCAGAGAGGAGAAACTTGCCGGTGTTGGTATAGATTCCGCTCGTGTTGGTTGGTGTAGGTGTGCCTACGATTGATGTACGCATCTATCGTAGGTCTCTTGTAATCATTTTACTCCTATCAATAAAAATATGGTACACTATTAGCATGCTCTTGAGAAAAGGGTACTTAGAGTGATTTCAACGGGTCGACCTAAACAGACGGCGATTTTATCCTTTTTTATCCATTTGAATCGGTCAGGCGGATATGAACGTTCGCTTCTGCGTTTGGTTCGTCGCATGCGTCCAATGCTGGTCCGGCCTATTTTAATGGCACGAGAAAAAAATGCATACATGTTTAAAATAAAATAAATATTAAGTAAACATTAAAGCCGGCCACGAAGGCCAGCGAGAGTCCACACGCCACATTTGCATTTAAGAAAATTAAAAACAAACTAAACTATGAGGCGGCGCGCTGCCTAGGAGTCGTCGTCCTCCTCCTCGGGGTCTGTGAGGTCGATGAGCGTCGGTGCAGGGCCGGCCCATGGGAACGTCGTGTTCCAGAGGTCGTTCATGTCGGGTGCGGGCTGTGCCGCCGCGGCCTGACGCGCCTCCTCCTCGGCCTCGCGCTGCTCGTCCTCGGCCTCGCGCTCGAGCATCTCGAGGTACTTGTCGTGGCGGCGCTCCTTGGCCAGCCGTCGCTGGCGCCAATGTTCGAGGTACACTGCCTCCTGCGCCGGCATCGCCCCAACCTAGACTGGTGGCGCGCTGACCCACCCGCGCACTACTCCCATCCAGAAGTAGCACTCGATTGGGGACGGCTCCGGCTCTGGCTCTGGCTCGGCTTTCACAGGGGACGGCGGGGTCACCGGCGGCAGTACGCAGTCGCCCGCCGCGGAGAGGGCCATGGCCTGCGTCATGGCCTCCTCGTACGCCGCCTCCCTTTCCTCGGCCACCGCCGCCCTGCGCCGCTCGTCCTCCTCGCTCTCCCGTAGACCGCCGCAAGGGCATCCTGGTAGGCGGCCTCCGCCGCCTGGTCCTCCTCGCGGACGACGAGCGGGGGCGGTGGCACGGTGCGGTCGACTTTGCGAACGCCGCGTCGTCTCGCCTCCTCGTGTTCGAAGGCGAACCAGCGAGCCCAGTTGGGCGAGTCGGATGCGTAGGCGGGGTCGCGGCGCTGCTCCGTTGTCAGGAGCGCCCGCCGGCGCCACACCTCCCCCGCGTGCGCCCTAGCCGACCGCGGCGCCGCCGGCACTGGGATCCTCTCCGGATCCAAGTGCCAATTATGCAGCAGGGTGGCGTCGGGGTACGGGAGAGGCACGCGGTTCTGCCAGTGCCACTCCGCCTGGTGCACTGCCACGTTAACGCGCTGCCTCGGCCGCCGAGCTAGCGCCGGCGGAGGTGGGGTGAACTCCGACGAAAAAGGAATGGCGGGGGACTTGCCCTTGGCCTTGCTGCCGCCGGCGCCGGAGAAGAGCCCCATCTGGCACGGCTGGGGTGGCTAGGGTTTGCCGGCGACGAGGGAGCGAGTGTAGCTAGATGAGGACGGCGGCTGGCCGAAAGCGGATGAGGACGGCCCCGCCGCACAGTCGGACTAAAAAAGGACGACCGTCGTCGCTGACGTGTGGGTCCGAGGTCATAAATTAAGCTGACCAGGTAGGCAGCGGACAGTTGGACGACCGCCAGGTGGGGACACGGCAGACATCGAGAAGGCGCGCGTGGCGTCCGTTCCGCGTCCGTGCGGACGCATTTGGGATGCAAATTTGGACCGCAAATGCATCGACGCGGACGCGAAGAGACTCGATTTGGGTTTGGGTCGGCGCGTTGGGCCTCCTCTTTTGCCCGCGCCGACTCAAACGAACGGCGGCAAACGAAATGGGTCCCTCCATTAAAGTTGCTCTTATACTTCATTTCATTATGCAATGTCGCCATTCAAAATAGCCAATGGATCGTGAGTGTAGGCACACACACATTGAATAATATTTAAAAAAATGTTTTAAATAACAGGCTATACTAAATAGCAGCAAATCTCCAAATCAATTATAGTAGGCTATAGTGGGCTATTTATACATGAGATCATTTAACGGCACCCTTTTAAAAAAGCTATAGCCGGCTATTTAGAACTATGAATAAACAATTTTGAAATATTTTTTAACGAACATGCTCCATTGTGTACTCACTTGTAAAGTTTCACCAAGGAATGACTTGTGGTCTTCTATGCGGAAAAAAAAATCAGATTACAAAAAAGTTGGATTACTATTAAGGTTCCAGGAATTTGCACCCGTCAGTGAAGATTCCCAATCCATATGCCTAAAAAGACATGGTGCTGGCATTGCTGGATCCGCCATTTGTGTACATGGTGCTGGCGCTGCTGGCTGTCACGACCAGAGACGCGGAACCTGAACCGGAGAAACCGTATCTGGCGGCAGGCATGCTCGCGGGGAGGCTCGGCAGTGGCGCCTCGAACCGCAGCGCGTTGACGGCTTGCCTGGCTGACGGCCTGACGGTCCGGTCAGGGTGCACGCACCAGAGCCCGACGACCAACACCGCCTCCATCTCCCGCTGGTCGAACTCCCCCTCTAGGCGCCTGTCCGCAGCGTCGAGGACGGCTCCTTCGCTGTACAGCTCCCAGACCTGCTGCGAGATGTGCACCGCGGACTTCTCCTGGAGGAGGACGACGGGCGTTCGTCCGCAGGCGATCTCGAGGAGGAGGAGGCCGAAACTGTACACGTAAGACGCCACGCTGGCCTGGCCAGTGACCATGCACTCGGGTCAATGTACCCCATGGTACCGGCGACGACCGTCGTCGTGTGCGAGCCACGGCCGTGGTCGACGAGCCTGGCGAGCCCAAAGGCGCCGAGCTTGGCGGCGAGGGAGGCGTCCAGCATCACGTTGCTTGGCTTGATGTCCCTTGCCACTCGGGTTAGGAGGGTGTTGTTGGGACAGTTGCATGTTTATCACTAGATAGACATACAACCGAATGCATTGTAACTCAATTGTAGGTAAGAAAACAAAGCAGGCTGCCGCTCATGGGCTCCCGCATCGGGTGAGCGTCCCCGGCGGCGCCGCCCGATCTCCTTCCTCCGGCGCCCTCTGCTGCCGCCGGGACCAGATCCGGAACCACCACGGCGCCCTCTCTCTTCTGCCCCTCGAAGGTCCGCCCCCCGCGACGGCTGCGTGGCTGTCTACTCCGGCGCTCGTGACGGCCCAATGCTCACGGCGGCCGTGCCGTCTTCGGCGTCCTCTCCGACTCCGGCCATCAAGCTCGCTGCGGCCTCCCTCGCCGCCCACAAGGCCGATCCAACCGTTCAAGGATGCTTCGCCGCCTCGCGCAAGCTCCCGTGCACGCCCTCAGGGCCGGCCAGTCTGCCTCCTCTGCCAACTGTCCCCGTCCTCGTTGTCGGCGCCTCCTCCGGCCGGCCGGCGGCGCCCTCCGGCCTCCTCTGCTCGTCACCAAGCTCCCAACCGCCCCGGCCTGATCTGGGTCGGGGGCCTGTGTCCCCGCCGCCGGAGCCACATTTGTGTTCTGAAGACGTTGTCGTGGAGGTGCCGGAGACCTTTGACGGGTCACCGACAGCGCTGCCCTGCCTGGACGGCTGCCGGCCGCCTGATGCCCTGTTGAGCTCCAGCCCCATGGTTTCTGATGCAGACGCAGACGCAGACTTCCTCGTCGGGCCGGATGCGGCATGCGTGGGGCTCGTGGAGGACACTGCAGGCTGGAAGCTTGTCCAGTCCCGCCGTGCGCGGCAGGCACCTCGGTCACCTTCGGCTTTCATGCCTCAACAGCTTCCCCGGCCGCCCGCGTGGCTCTGGAACAGATGTTTCCGTTGCTTCGGAGAAGGTCATCGAGCAGCGGAGTGCAGGGATCCAATTCGGTGCAATAGATGCTTTTGCTTGGGACACCGTGCACGGGATGGCTGCAAGCTGGTGCATCCGCAGCCTTCTGCAAGTTCTACTCGACCGCTGGCTCATTCTTGGGCTACGATTGTTGCGCCTTCATCGGCATCAGAGATACACGAGGCCCCGTCCAACATGAAGACTCTTCGGCGTGATTCCTCGCCTTACTCGTCGGTTGCTTCGGCTTCTGTCCCGATAGATGTGACGCTCCAGCTTGCTCTTGGGGTGCACACAAAGCTACTAGGATCTGACCTTCATGGCATGACTTCCTCACAGATGGAGGAGGCAATTAAGCCGCTTCGCGAGGTCGCTGACTCCTTGCAAGGCTGGGTGGTGCGTATTGGGAGCTTTCTGGAGCGTGCGGAGGCTGCTCTGCAAAGGCTCCCTCTTGCACAGGCTCCCGTGGTTGAGTCTTCTGTTGGCTTCATGGATGAGGCGGGTGCGGAGCTCTTTGGTAGCTTCTCGCCCCGTGTTGGGTCTAGTTCGACGCCTCTTGTGTTGCCGAACTCCGTGGGTGAGGCATCCGCTGAGGTTGTGTCTCCGGTGCTGCAGATCATGCCCGAGTTGCAGGTGTTGTGTGGGGAACATGTTTCGCCTGTGTCGATGGAGCAGCTCAAGTTGGACTCTCTCCAGGCTTCGAAGGTGGACCCTGTGTCCTCACCACCCCCTGTGGAGCTTTGTCAGGCTTTGGAGGTGGACCTAGTGCCCTCACCACCACCTGTGGATCCTTGTCAGGGGTCAGACAACCTACCTCTCAGCGTCTTGGAGCACGGAGTTTTAGATGTTGCTGCCATTCCCTCGTCTGCAACCATCGGGCAGGTGATGCATGTGAGTGGCATGACCATTGAGCCACTTGTGTTGGCACCTACTCCAAATCCAAATGCTCTTTTCGCGAAGGAACTTTGTGATTTGCTAGCCAGTGTGGAGGTTGCTAGACCTGGTTTGGGCAGGTCGATTGCTTGCCTCCTGACGGGGACACCAATAAGGGGCAAACAAAAAAAGTTGGGCAAAGCCAAAAATGATGCCAAAAGCAAGGTGTCTATCGCTGCTTGATGGATGATCTTCGGTCTCTCGGCTTGTCCTCTTTGTTTGGGTTGTCGTTGTGGGTTGGGAGGTGCTTGATGTCTTGTGTCGAGGTGTTCTTGTGGGGAGTCACTCGGCGTAGTAGCAGTGAAGAGGTTTCTGGATATTGTGTATTTGGAGAGTTTGGCAGGCCGCCTGTGTGGTTGTGGGGTTTCATGTCGTGGGAGTAGTTTGTTCGTGCTTAGTTTGTATTGGTTTTCGCCCGGTTTTCCATAAATTAACTGGGCAATTCTCTTCTTCTTAATTAATCGATGAGGCAAAACTTTTGCCTCCGTTTCGAAAAAAAAAGTACATGGACAGAAAGCTGCAACTAAGGATCATGAAGGGCGTGTTCAGTCCAGTTGCATGTTCATCAATAGACATGCAACTACAAGCGCTATAACTCAACTTCAACTGCACTGGCACAAAGTTACTACACATGACACATATGTCATGCAATTGCAAGGGAACAACAAGGCTGCAACTAGGATGAGGTTGCAACTTTTTTGTCCTTTTCTCGCGTGTCATGAGAAAGAAGATTCTAAGATGATCCACGTATGAGGGAAATTGTATGTCCACCCATGACATGCAATTGCACACGACACACATATTACGTAATTAGAGGGGCCACAACGCGACTGCGCATGGCGATTTTTTTTAAATACGTAGTGAAGTCTTTTAAACACGCGTTGAATTGTTTTTACATTGAAATGTTTTTCCCGAATACAAGTTGAATATTTTTTTGCAAATACATCTTGAACATTTTTGAAATACATTTTAAACATCTTTTTATACATAATGAATGTTTTTCACAACATTATACTTCCTCCGTTCCTAAATATAAGTCCATTTAGGCATTGCACTGCAGACTAGATATATAGCAAAATGAGTGAATCTATACGCTAGAATCCGTCTATATACATCTGTATGTAATCTATATTGAAATCTCTAAAATGACTTATATTTAGAAACACAGGGTGGTACATTTTCCAGATACACAATATTTTTCTACTACATGATATGATATTTTTAGATATGCATGAACACTTTTTGTGAAAGACTACAACAAATTAAAACATTTTCTTTCATATTTTATTTCTAAGGAACATGAAAATTAAATAAAAGAACATGAATAGGAAATATAAATGAAAAAGGAAATGAAACATAGATACTGAAAAGAAACTAACCGCACATTAGAAAAATTGTACAAAGAACAAACTTAGGCCGGACGTTGCTCGTGACGACGCTGCTACTGGCAAAAAATAATCCTATCTAAGCACAAATCATACGAACAAAGAAACAAAACCAGGCTAGCATTCCTATTCAAAGCTTCTTCAGCGCGCGTTACTTTGTTATCCGCAAACGGGCGCACACCTCCCTCAAAGCTGGACCGGACCATTTAGCTTCTTTTTCTTTCCGTTATCCTGCAAAAATTTCATGTCTGTTCCCATCACTTACGTGCATTTCCATCTTTTCTTCTTTCTTCTATTTGCCAAATCCTAATTCCTATTTCATGGTTTAAAAGAAATTTTTTATTTAAATTTAGTTTTCAAAGTGCAGGAGATTTTCCAAAATCGATGAACTCTTTCAAAATTAGTGATCTTTTTTTCAAAATTGATGAACATTTTAAAAAATTGATTTTTTTAAATTCGATGAAATTTTTCTCAAGAGCGATGAACTTTTTTCAAAATCGAAGGACTTTTTCCAAAATTGGTGAACTATTTTTTAAGTTGACGAACTTTTTCAAAATTTTGAACTGTTCCTCAAAATTGATGAACTTTTTTTGAAATCGATGAACTTTTTCAAAAAAAATATTTTCACATTTGCGACTACCAGAAAATTATGAACTCTTTTCACATCTATGTTTTTTGAACTTTTATGAACTTCTTTCAAAAGTCAACGATCATCTGCGAGACGGCCAGCTGCTTTGAAAATAGTTACATTCGATGAGCGTTTTGTTTTTGAGATAGTTGACGCGAGCGAGTGAACGACTGCCTTGAAAAAGGGTATGTTCGATCGATTAGTTTATCATTCCAGCGTCACGTTCCATCGAACGAAGAATGCTAGGCTGGCCCGCTTAGGCCTTGTACAATGGAAGGTGCTTAGGGGAGGTGCCTAGAGAAATAAACCAAATTTTTCTTAAGCACCGGTGCTTATTTCTACAGGATAGACGTTTAACTAAACGCCTTTCCTGTAAAAATAGACACCGGTGCTTCAGAAAAATCCGGTTTATTTTTCTAAGCATCTCTTTAAGCACCTCCCATTGTACAAGGCCTTAGCGTCTCCTTCGAGCGCTGGTGGCCTAAACCGGCACTGAAAGCGTCGTTTAGGACCTCTCAACCAGGCTAGAAGCAACTTGAGGAAGGCGATCGAGGGAGGGCTGCACATATTTGGGCTGCTCTGTGCATGTACAACAGATATCCAAAACTGGTAAACAATAAACTAAAAACTGATGGGCCAAACCAGGAGACAACCCAAACCCTAGTGGACCAAACAAGTATCCGAGGGACTCAAACGGGCTGCAATGACAGCGGATGACATCAACTAAAAGAGACATAGTTATGTCTCAACTAGATGAGGCGCTCCCTATTTAATTCCTTTCTTTTCTAAATCAAACAAATCAACAACGCTCGTCCTCTCCAAATTTCAAAATCTTCCTGACGACCTCCCTAGTTGGCCTCCTCCTGTCCCAATTGCATTTCTCTTCCGGCCAGCCTCTCGGTGCCCGTTGACTTCCTCCTCGATCAAATGCTTGAAGCTTGCCGTTCATTGTGGTGACAATGAACTTGTGAAGATGTGCAGAAGAGTGGCTCACCCATAGTGGAGTATGATGGAGCAATCAACTAGTCTTCATCGAGCCAATGCAATCAAAAAGATGGACCAACTTGAGGAAGTCAAGATCGTCATCATCTAGATCAAGTGGACCATGTGCTAGGCAAAGGTTTGCCCTTGATAGGTTTTCTATTTTACCGGTCTCATAGTGGTTGTTGGGAGAGCGGGTTATAGGATAGATTGTCGTACTATTAAGGGGGGCTCTCGATGAGTAGCTTGATCGTATCATTCGTAGAGAGCTCAAACCATTGCATCCTTGCATCATCTTTCTTGGTTCTTGTTTGGTTCTTTTTGTGAGTCTTAGAGCTTTTGGTCATCTTGATGACAAGCTCGAGTTCATCGAAAACGGAGCTCACATGCATCTTCTATGATGTTTTCGATGTTGAAGGTTATGTCGGTTCTTCTCTGTTGGAGGTTTCACTCCTCCATTTGTTAGGCATACCTCCCCTGCCTCTTCTTACTATTACCATCTTCTATGATGTTTGTCATCCATCTTCTATGATGTTTTCGATGTTGAAGGTTATGTCGTTATTTTGATGCTACTCGTCGTCTTGTATCCAACAAGCTTGAGTTTGCTCAATTCGGAGCTCATTTGCAGAAGTTATGGCAGTTCTGATTTTATTGTATCCTTCTGTTGTCTTTAGCTACGATATGAAGGCAGCCAAGTGCTAAAGTCTCTGTGGCGTGCAGTAGTACTACTCAAGGGAGCAGTAGTACCGCATGGTCCAGCGGTAGTACCGCTCCTGGTTAGCAGTTGTCGGTGTCAAAACCGGCGGATCTCGGGTAGGGGGTCCCGAACTGTGCGTCTAGGCCGGATGGTAACAGGAGGCAAGGGACACGAAGTTTTACCCAGGTTCGGGCCCTCTCGATGGAGGTAAAACCCTACGTCCTGCTTGATTAATATTGATTATATGGGTAGTACAAGAGTAGATCTACCACGAAATCAGAGAGGCTAAACCCTAGAAGCTAGCCTATGGTATGATTGTTGATGTGTATGTTGTCCTACGGACTAAAACCCTCCGGTTTATATAGACACTGGAGCGGGTTAGGGTTACATAGAGTCCGTTACAATGGTAGGAGATCTGAACATCCGTATCGCCAAGCTTGCCTTCCACGCCAAGGAAAGTCCCTTCCGGACACGGGACGGAGTCTTCAATCTTGTATCTTCATAGTCCAGGAGTCCGACTGAAGGTATAGTTTGGCTATCCGAACACCCCCTAATCCAGGACTCCCTCAGTAGCCCCGGAACCAGGCTTCAATGACGAGAGTCTGGCGCGCAAATTGTCTTCGGCATTGCAAGGCGGGTTCCTCCTCCAAGTACTTCATAGAAGATTTTAAACACAGAGATAGTGTCTGGTTCTGCAAGATAAGTTTTCCACATATTGCCATAGAGAGAATAATATTTACACAAATCTAATCTGCTAACGTATTCCATGGTGCGACACACCACGGCCAAGCCTTTATCCGAGTTGTTTAATTATCCCACCTCAGCGCGTCACGCGAGGCGGCTTCCTTGGCACGTCTTGTCAAAGTAGAGATCATGCCCCCTTATTCCGAGATTCTCATCAATACGGGCGTGGGTAACCTAACCGCGCCTTTGATTACGGCGCTTGGAGATAAGCGAGTTTTACCAGGCTGGTGGGGACATGTAGTCGCGTCCACCCATATAAGGGGATAAGGATCCACCTTTTCACCCACACCTTCTTCCTCCTTTGCCTATCCCTTCTTGCGCACTCGAGCTCCAGCGCCCAAGTCCGCACTACTACCTCAACCTTCTCCAGTCATGTCTGGAGCGGGAGGCAAGTGGATGGTCTCCTCCGTCACGGAGGGACACATCAAAAAGCTGAGGAAGGCCGGATATCTGGCTAGCGACATCGCGCACCGGCTTCCCAAAAAGGGGCAGCTCATCCCCACTCCTAGGCCCCATGAGAGGGTGGTATTCCTCCCCATTTCCTCCACGGACTGGGCTTCCCTCTGCATCCATTTGTCCGGGGGCTCATGTTCTACTACGGCCTGGATTTCCACGATCTGGCCCCGAACTTCGTCCTCAACATCTCGGCGTTCATCGTTGTGTGCGAGGCGTTCCTCCGCATCCGCCCCCATTTCGGCCAATGGCTTAAGACTTTCAACATCAAGCCAAAGGTGGTGCGCGGCAGCCAGGCGGAGTGCGGCGGTGCCATGGTTGGCAAGATGGCCAATGTCTTATGGCTCGAGGGCTCCTTTGTGGTGAAGGGGTGGCAATCATGGTGGTTTTACGTCACCGAGCCGCGCGACGCCGAATGGGTCGCACCCCCTGAGTTTCGATCCGGCCCCCTATGCGGCTCACCTCCTAGAAGGAGACAGGCCTGTCTTGGGGTAAAAAAGGAGAGCTGGCCAGACTCCAAACATGCATCCAAACCCTGATGGACAAGAAGCTCAAGCTTGTCAACGTAGTCCAGGTTATGCTCATCCGCCTGATCCTCCCGTGTCAACGACGGGCCTTCAATCTGTGGTAGTTCGACCCGACGCAGCATCAAACTCTAAACAGGCTCTTCGACACGATGTACGAAGATGCCTGGAGGATGCTTTTCAAGGGCGCCGAGGCTCCCGCATCTGCTACCGAGGATCGCGGATTAAGCGTGCAGCGTCACGCGCTCGTGGTAAGCTGTTTTTTCCTTTTACAGGGTATCAGTTTCTCATAGTCTGACTCTATGCGGGATCTAAGTTCCCTTATCTTTGATAGGATTGGGAGGTGACGTCCAGACAGATCAACTGTCCGGCTCCCTTGCCCGAAGGCCCAGCGGACGCTCGCTTGGCGAAGCTGCTGGTTCCGGCGCCCTATGTGGTGCCGGAGAAGAAGGCCACGAAAAGGGCCACGGGGACTCGAAAGAGTGCCCGGCGCCAGGAGGTGTCGGATTCGTCATCCGACGGTCCCGAAGCGCCTTCCTCTCGTGAAGATGAGGAGGAAGAAGAAGAGACCTCTCCCCCTCCAGCGGGAGGAGAGAAGAAAAGGAAGGCCGCCCTCTCTGAGGAGGCCGGAGGGTCCAAGAAGGGGAAACCCTTCCTCCGGACTACTCCAACGACGCCGACGACGGCGAAGAGGAGTGGCAGCCTAGGGCCAAGCCCCTGGCAAAATCATAAGTATCTGGATACCGGAGTAATTCATAGTATTCGTTTATTGCACAGCTTTCCCTTATGTCGAATATGCTTATGCAGCCCACCCAAATACCGGCTCGACGCGTCGTCGAGCGGCTCACTGGACTCGTCGGATGTGAACTCGCTTCCGACGGCTTCCTCCCCCCGCCCTACGGACGACACCGAGGTGTTGTCCCAACAGGTTCCAAGCAGGGAGGAGGTGGTCCCGGAGGCGCTGTAAGGGGGATGAAACCCCCCAGGGCTCCAAGTCCAGCTCTAGGCTGGACACCACTCCGGAACCTTCAAAGGTTCTGGAGTCCGGCAGGGGACCTCCTTCCAAGAGGAGCAAGTCCACCGTGCCGGCGGCCTCCGTCCAACCGGAGGCCCCGGACAATATGCTGGAGGCGCTCCAAGGCGCCTCCATCGACGAGGAGCACCGCACTATTATGAGTGCGGTGGTCCAGAAGGTTCAGTCTGCAAAAAACGGACTGACTGAAGCTTGTACTAGCCTTTTGACAGGCTTCGAGGTAAGTAAAGAAAGTGTAAATAATAGTACCGCATAGACAGTAGCCCCTGATGCTCTGTTTGGCGTTCGGGAAGAAAAGCTGAATAGAGGATCAAATAGAATTCTCAGGAGTCTAACAAAAATGAGTCAATATGCATGTGCAGGCTACCTTGCTTGCGTCCGCCGCACTGACTGCGGAAGTGGACACGCTAAAGCAGGACCTCGAAAGGTCCAAGCAAGAGCTCGAGCGTGCCAAGAAGCAGCTCGAGGACAATGAAGGTGAGAAATACCTTTTTAAAAATATATTAAAAAGGTGCAATTGCAAAAAATGACAGAATTATCGTGGCTATTGTAGGGGCCACGTCTGAGGTGGCGACCCTTAAGCAAGCGTTGGACGAGGCTGAGAAGAATTCGGCCTTGGAGCGCACCGAGCGGGAGAAGTATGAGGCCGAGATAGGCAAGGTGCGGCAAGAGCTCCAGGCTCTCATGGAAAAACATGAGAGTTTGGAGCGTGACTCGAAGTTGCATGCGTCCGAGCTTGCGGTGGCTATTGAAAATGCCAAATCTGCCAAGGCCGAATCCCAAAAGACCCTCCAGGAGTTGGATGAGGTGAAGAAGATAGCGGCGGGTAAGGCATTCTTTATGCAAAGTAAACACATAAACGTGAGTTACTTGATACTTACCCGAATCCGGAGCTCTCCAGGGGCATTCGCAGATCTTCCCCAGAGTGTATCCGATGCCGCCGCATTCTATCGAGCCGAGGAGGGCAGCTCGACGGAGAAGGTGTTCTGGTCTCAGTATGCTGAGGCCGGACACCCTGTGCCCCTGAGCGACCAGCTGAAGCAACTGGTGGAGCTCCACAAGGCGGCCGAACAGGCCATGAAGGGCCTCCTAGTTCGGCTGTGGCCTGGAGAGGCTCTGCTTGGGAGCTATTTCGGGCTGGTGCGGCGGCTGGTGGAGGCCTGTCCAAGGCTCAAAGTCATCAAGCACTCCGTCTGTATTGAAGGTGCCCGTAGGGCCTTTGCCCGTGCTAAGGTGCACTGGGGCAGGCTGGATGCGGAGAAGCTTGTGAAGGACGGGCCACCAGCGGGGAAAGAGCATCGCAAGCCCGAAAATTACTATAAGGATGTTCTGAAGGGTGCCCGCCTTGTGGCGGATGAATGTACTAGGGATGTAATTTTTGAGTAAAACTCGCTCGTGTTTGTCCTGTGCGCTGAAAACTTGTTCATATGCGCTGAGCAATGCTACTTGAATTTAAAATATTACCTTCTATGCGGCTGTTTATCAATACTGAGAGATGGCGACTCGTCGGCTTCTGCCCCCTTGCCGCTAGTGCTAGGGCGTTCGGGGATAAACCTGGGCGCTCTTTTTCCCATATTTGAGTCCTTCGAGGGAGGCGCTCAGCCCAACGAACGAGGCAATCAGACTATAATGCGTGAACACTCTCACTTAGCCATAGAATTTTATAATTTTAAATTTCGGTGAAGCCCCTAGTATTCGAAAGACCGAGTTCGGGGCGCTATCCACGCCTTGGCCGGACAGAGCCGACTCCTCGCCCTAAGCGGCATAAGTCTTTAGGGACTCGAAAAAACCTCTCGAACAGCGACCAACTCTCGCTTCATCATGACAATCAGTTTTAGCTTTCTCCACTGAGGTGCTCGGCCCAGCTCAACTGGGGCACAATCGCAGTGGTTCTCCTAGTGCTACCTTAGCCGATATAGCGGAACGTAAGGCACCAAAACATAGGAGCCGGGCAAACCCAACTATTGACCCAAGATATGATTCGGAGTCGATGCATATAGTGCTATAAGTATGGGGTGCCGCACTTGTGAGAGTGTTCGGACTTCTCACACCATATTGAGGGGTGCTAAAAGCCCCTAGCGTATTTTAGCCGTACCAAGTTGTACGGGTGCAACATGTCGTTAAGGAACATTTATTAATAAAAAGATAATGCAAAAAATAGACAAAAGCTATGCATTGTTTATTAAAAATAGCTGCGATCAAAGCAGAGCAATACAAGTAATGCGATAAACGAAAAGTTGGACTATTTAACATGTCTGCTCCAGGGGCAAGCTGCGGAATAGTATGTGAAACAGGTATACTGCTCGTGATAGAGACCACCTCGGATTTCCGTAATGCAGCATGGCTTGTCTGCTTCCCTGGTTCTTGCATCGTTTGTGCGGCAATTGAACTTCCGAACAAGCCTTCCGAAGAGTAGAGTCCTGGAAGTAAGAGAAAGGTAAAGAATCGGCAGCCCCTGGTGCGGTTTAAGCTGTGTTTTGGGCGTGCCGTGATGGTGCCCCTCCCCCTATGCCCATGGTATTTCTAGAGCGTAGTTATGTACGCGAAGTACTGGCGTCGCCTTTTTGCGAGGGTTGGGGTTGGGGCCGCATTGCTACGCCTACTCGGAACGTGCCAGGCGGTCTTGTTGTAGGTTACTCCGGGCGCGCTTGACGGTGTCCGGACGTTTAATGGCCGGACTGGAGAACTGCCTGAAGAGGCTGCTTTGTACTTCCGCTGCAAGGGCCGCCGTGTGCTCCTCCGTTCGGAGGGAGCGTTCGGTGTTTCCATTGACCGTAATTACTCCACGAGGGCCTGGCATCTTGAGCTTAAGGTTTGCATAGTGCGGTACCGCATTGAATTTGGCGAATGCGGTTCGTCCGAGCAGTGCATGATAGCCACTGCGGAATGGGACTATGTCGAAGATCAATTCCTCGCTTCGGAAATTATCCGGGGATCCGAAGACCACTTCAAGTGTGACTGAGCCTGTACAGTTGGCCTCTACACCTGGTATTACACCTTTAAAGGTTGTTTTGGTGGGCTTAATCCTCGAGGGATCGATGCCCATTTTTTGCACTGTATCCTGGTAAAGCAGGTTCAGGCTGCTGCCGCCGTCCATGAGGACTCTAGTGAGATGAAATCCGTCAATAATTGGGTCTAGAACCAATGTGGAAAATCCGCCATGACGGATGCTAGTGGGATGGTCTCTTCGATCAAAGGTGATCGGGCAGGAGGACCATGGGTTCAACTTTGGGGCGACTGGCTCTACCGCGTATACGTCCCTTAACGCGCGCTTCCGCTCCCTTTTGGGGACGTGGGTGGCGTATATCATGTTCACCGTCTGCACTTGTGGGGGAAAACCCTTTTGTCCATTGTTGTTCGGCGGCCGGGGCTCCTCGTCGTCATCGCTATGCAGCCCCTTGTCTTCATTGTCGGCGCTTAGCTTGCCTGCCTGCTTGAACACCCAACAATCCCTGTTAGTGTGATTGGCCGGCTTTTCGGGGGTGCCATGTATTTGGCACAAGCGATCGAGTATTCGGTCCAAGCTGGACGGGCCCCTAGGATTCCTTTTGAATGGCTTCTTCCACTGATCTCCTTCATCGGCGTCCATACCGTCGATGTCTTCGGAGTCGTAGTCGAGCATGTCAGTTAAGTCGTCGATAGTGGCTACAAAGTGGGTGGTGGGTGGGTTTTGAATTTCTTCATCGTCCGTACCCCAACCTTGCTGACCGTAGTCCGGCCAGGGATCTCCTGATAAAGAGAGAGACTTCAGTGACTTCAGGATATCGCCGAAAGGCGAGTGCTGAAAGACGTCGGCGGCTGTGAACTCCATGCTCGGCGCCCAATCGGATTCGATCGGCAGGGGCGCGGAGGGCTCGGAGTTCGGAGAAGAATCCGGCTCCATGGAGTCACGAGTCTTGCAGAGTACGGGGCTGGTGTTCGGCTCAACCGCCGTTGGGATCACAGCCCCCGAGGTGGCGTCCAACCGCACATCCTCAATCGGCGCGGTTGGCTCCGAACTAAGGGTCGGAGCCAATGCGGGTGCGGCCTCCCGGGCATTGTTCAGCGGCAGAGCTAGATCATGCTCGTCGTGACAGTGCGGCGCGCTCGGCAGTGGCTCGAATCCGTCGAAGATCAAGTCCCCGTGGATGTCAGCCATGTAGCTTAAACTTCCAAATCTGACCTACGACCAGGGGCGTAGCTTTCGATCTGCTCCAGATGGCCAAGCGAATTGGCCCGCAGTGCAAAGCCGCCAAAGACGAAGATCTGTCCGAGGAGGAAGGACTCACCCTGGACTGCATCGCCATTGATGATCGTAGGAGCCATCGGGCCTGACGGCGACGGCACAGAGGAACTCTCAATGAAAGCACCAATGTCGGTGTCAAAACTGGCGGATCTCGGGTAGGGGGTCCCGAACTGTGTGTCTAGGCCGGATGGTAACAGGAGGCAAGGGACACGAAGTTTTACCCAGGTTCAGGCCCTCTAGATGGAGGTAAAACCCTATGTCTTGCTTGATTAATATTGATGATATGGGTAGTACAAGAGTAGATCTACCACGAGATCAGAGAGGCTAAACCCTAGAAGCTAGCCTATGGTATGCTTGTTGATGTGTATGTTGTCCTACGGACTAAAACCCTCCGATTTATATAGACACCAGAGCGGGTTAGGGTTACATAGAGTCGGTTACAATGGTAGGAGATCTGAACATCCGTATCGCCAAGCTTGCCTTCCACGCCAAGGAAAGTCCCTTTTGGACACGGGACGGAGTCTTCAATCTTGTATCTTCATAGTCCAGGAGTCCGGCTGAAGGTATAGTTCGGCTATCCGAACACCCCCTAATCCAGGACTCCCTCAGCAGTAGTACCGCTGCCTCTAGCCCAGAACGATGTCACGCATGGAAGTTGGCGCGGTAGTACCGCTCCCTGCGAGCGGTAGTACCGTGCCGACTTTCTACTCAAAGCTAGCTCCAGCGGATAATTTTTTACACCCGTGGACACGTGGTAGTACCGCTATCCCTAGCGGTAGTACCGCTTCCTCACTGTGTATACTGTCGTGTATTGCACTTGTGTGGCTTTGAATACTACCCTTGCCGTAGTACCACTCCGGCAGAAGTACCGCCATGTTGACCAGTTGCAGTAGTGTTTCATTTGGCTATAGCCGCCCTAGCGGTAGTACCGCTCCTTGGAGCGGTAGTACCGCTCGGTGCGGGCTGTGAGGATAACGATTGGATTTTTCCCCTCCTATAAAAGGGGGTCTTCTTCCCCAATGAACTTTATCTCTTGAGCTCGTGTTCTCCCCCCATTGTTAACCTTCTTCGAGCTTGCTAACTCTCAATCCCTCCATGGTTCTTGCTAGTTTATGAGGGAAAAGAGAGAGGAGATCTAGATCCACATTTCCACCAATCACTTTCTCCTCTATGTGAGGGGAACCCCTTGGATCTAGATCTTGGAGTTCTTGGTGTTCTCCTTCTTGTTCTTCCTCTCATTTTCCTCCCTAGCATTAGTTGCTTTGATGGGACTTGGGAGAGAAGGACTTGGGCACTCCGTGTGCCCTTGCCATTGCATTTGGTGCATCGGTTTGAGTTCTCCTCGGTGATACGTGGAAGTTACAAGTTGAGAAGCTTATTACACTTGGATGCTTGGTACCCTTGAGCTTGTTCCTCTTGGGTGCTTGGACGCCCTAGACGGTTGGTGGTGTTCAGATCTCAATCATTATGGTGTAAAGCTCCAGGCAAGCGTCGGGGTCTCCAATTAGGTTGTGGAGATTGCCCCGAGCAATATGACAGGTTCTGGTGACCGCCCCCAAGGGTTGCCAAAGTGTACGGGTTTCGTGACCGTCCCCAAGGGTTGCCATTTGTACGGGTTTGGTGACTGCCCTCAAGGGTCCCTTAGTGGAATCACGACATCATGCATTGTGCGAGGGCGTGAGGAGATTACGGTGGCCCTAGTGGCTTCTTGGGGAGCATTGTGCCTCCACACCGCTCCAAACGAAGATTAGCATCTGCAAGGGTGTGAACTTCGGGATACATCATCATCTCCGTGTGCCTCGGTTATCTCTTACCCAAGCCCTTTACTTATGCACTTTACTTTCTGATAGCCATATTGTTTCTTCTCATATATCTTGCTATCACACAATTCTTTATCTTGCTTAGCATAAGTTGTTGGTGCACATAGGTGAGACTAGTTGTTGTAGGTTTTGTGATTGACAAATTAACCGCTAGATTTATTCCGCATTTGTTCAAGCCTAAACCATAATTATTTTAAAAACGCCTATTCACCCCCTCTAGGCGACATCCACGATCTTTCACTTATTGCATATTACTCTCCTACAGCTTTTTATCCAAAAATATGATACTATGGAGGTCCAGATTACCGATGCAGCCGCTGCAAGGCTAGCTTTTGGTGGCGTGAGAGGGTGAAATCACAGTCTGCTATTACAAAAAGAAAAGTGGTTTACAACAACTGTTGTAAGGTTGGGAAGGTCTTTGTTGAGCCCTTTAAAAAACCGCCTCCGTTCTTACCATCCCTTCTTGATTATAAAGGCCCACCCCATAGCCTAAGGTTTATTAAGAAAATACGCCAGTACAATTGCCTGTTTGCTTTTACATCCATGGGGGCAAAAATTGACCAGTCTGTGAATGATGGTGGAGGTCCAATTTTTTTAAAAAAATTAATGGTCAGGTTTGTCATCGTATAGGCTCACTACTTCCGAATGTGGGTGATTCCCCCAAATATGCAGAGTTATACATACATGAAAGAGAAAATGAGGTTAACAACAGAATTCATGCCCTAAACCACCACAACAAAACCAGCACTGGGTTAGACAAGGAGATTGTTAAGGGTCTTATGCAGATGCTTGATGCAAACAATTCTTTGGTGAAGAAATTCCGTATGGCTAGCGACATACTGAAAAATAATAAACATGAGGTGATTTCAATAAGGCTTATAGCTCCTGGTGAAAATGATGGCACTCAATTTAATTTGCCTACAACAGATGAATTGGCGGCTTTAGTTTATGGTGATTTCACGTTGGAAGCGATGTGTAGAGACCTGATTATACGCAGTAAAGCAGATTGGCTTCATCGTACTTCATCTTTAGATACTACCTACATGTATTTGCAATACCCTCTGCTGTTCCCATATGGTGAACGTGGCTTTCAGCTCGGTGTGCGCTATATTGGTACTGATGTTAATGACACGAGCAAGAGAGGTAAAATGACCATGCAAGACTTCTATTGCTTCTGTTCACATTATAAACAAGACCAGCATAATCCTTACCTATGCTGTGGCCTGTTGTCGACACAGGCTGCTGTTGATTTCTGGGCTTGCATTGATGAATGTCGGCTCAGTTTTATTCTTAAATGTAACGATGAGATGCGGGTTGAAAATCTTCAGGGCGTTGTCGACGCGGTAGGCTAGGGTATGGTTGGTGGCTCAGAGGTTGGGAAGAAGAATATTATGCCGTCGGCTTACACTGGTGGTTGCCGATACATGTATGAAAATTTCCAAGATGTTGTTGTTGTCTCGCGGGTTCATGGGTCGCCGGATGTCTTCACAACGTTCACGTGTAACCCAAAGTGGGAAGAAATCCTTGATTTTGTTGAACCTGGCCAAATAGCGATGGATAGGGTTGACATTGTTGTTAGGGTGTACCACATGAAACTTGCTCAGTATCTTCATAGGATTAAGAAAGGAAATGCCTTTGGTCCTGTTGTTGCTGGTACTGCCCCTTGCAGGCCTCTTTCCATTTCCTTTTCCTTCTTCTATGGCTTCCTTATATTTTTGTCGCCTTTTCCTCCTGTTTTCAGTCCTGCACACTATTGAGTTTTAGAAGAGGGGGTTGCCGCACGCGCACATCCTTGTTTGGAAAAAGTAGGAGGACGATAGGGTTGTAACACCGGCTCTTATAAATTCTTATATCTCGGCTGAGATCCCTGATCCTGTACAGGATCCTTTGGGATATGCCCTTGTCGCTGAGTTCATGATGCATGGCCCTAGTGGCATTGATGTGTTGGAAATATGCCCTAGAGGCAATAATAAAGTGGTTATTATTATATTTCCTTGTTCATGATAATTGTCTATTGTTCATGCTATAATTGTATTAACCGGAAACTGTAATACATGTGTGAATACATAGATCGTAATATGTCCCTAGTAAGCCTCTAGTTGACTAGCTCGTTGATCAATAGATGGTAGTGGTTTCCTGACCATGGACATTGGATGTCATTGATAACGGGATTACATCATTAGGAGAATGATGTGATGGACAAGACCCATTCCTAAGCATAGCACAAGGTCGTGTAGTTCATCTGCTAAAGCTTTTCTAATGTCAAGTATCTTTTCCTTAGACCATGAGATTGTGCAACTCCCGGATACTGTAGGAATGCTTTGGGTGTGCCAAACGTCACAACGTAACTGGGTGGCTATAAAGGTGCACTACGAGTATCTCCGAAAGTGTCTGTTGGGTTGGCAGGAATCGAGACTGGGATTTGTCACTCCGTATGACGGAGAGGTATCTCTAGGCCCACTCGGTAATGCATCATCATAATGAGCTCAGACTTACTAAGGAGTTAGTCATAGGATCATGCATTACGTAAAGAGTAAAGAGACTTGCCGATAATGAGATTGAACAAGGTATTGGGATACCGATGATCGAATCTCGGGCAAGTAACATGCCGATGGACAAAGGGAATTGTATACGGGAATGATTGAATCCTCGACATCATGGTTCATCCAATGATATCATCATGGCACATGTGGGAGCCAACATGGGTATCCAGATCCGGCTATTGGTTATTGGTCCAAGAGATATCTCGGTCATGTCTACATGGTTCCCGAACCCGTAGGGTCTACACACTTAAGGTTCGGTGAAGCTAGAGTTGTTATGGGAAATAGTATGTGGTTACCGAATGTTGTTCGGAGTCCCGGATGAGATCCCAGACGTCACGAGGAGTTTCGGAATGGTCAGGAGGTGAAGATTTATATATGGGAAGTCATCATACGGTCACCGGAAGTATTCGGGGGTTTGCCAGTATTGTACCGGGACCACCGAAGGGGTTCTGGGGGTCCACCTACCCTGGAGGGCCCTATGGGCTGTATGTGGAATGGAACCAGCCCCCAAGTAGGCTGGGCGACATCCCCCCTTGGGCCCATGCTCCTAGGGTTGAGGGGAAACCCTAAAGGGGGCGCCCCCCTTGGCTTGGGGCGCAAGTCCCCTCCCCTTGGCCGCTGCCTCCCTCTAGATCTCATCTAGAGGGGTTGGCCCCCTTCCCCCTTCACCCTATAAATAGAGGGGAGGAGGGAGGGCAGCAGCACATCATCCAAGGCACAGCCCTCCCCCTCTCCTACACCCCTCCTCCTCCTCCGTTGGGCTTGGCGAAGCCCTGCCGGAGAACTGCAAGCTCCACCACTATGTTGTCGTGCTACCGGAGTTCTTCCCCAACTTCTCCTTCCCCCTTGAAAGATCAAGAAGGAGGAGATGTCCCCGTGCTGCACATGTGTTGAACGCGGAGGCGCCGTTGTTCGGCGCTTAGATCGGAATCAACCACGATCTGAATCGCTGCGAGTACGACTCCTTCATCCGCGTTCTTGTAACGCTTTCGTCTCGCGATCTTCAAGGGTACGAAGATACACTCGCCTCTCTCTCGTTGCTAGTCTCTCCATAGACTGATCTTGGTGATGCGTAGAAATTTTTTAATTTCTGCAACGATCCCCAACAGTGGCATCATGAGCTAGGTCTATGCGTAGTTTCTATGCACGAGTAGAACACAAGTTGTTGTGGGCATCAATTTTGTCAATTTACTTGCCGTTACTAGTCTTATCTTGATTCGGCGGCATCGTGGGATGAAGCGGCCCGGATCGACCTTACACATACGCTTACATGAGACTGGTTCCACCGACTGACATGCACTAGTTGCATAAGGTGGCTAGCGGGTGTCTGTCTCTCCCACTTTAGTCGGATCGGATTTGATGAAAAGGGTCCTTATGAAGGGTAAATAGAAATTGGCATATCACATTGTGGTTTTGGCGTAGGTAAGAAACGTTCTTGCTAGAAACCTATAGCAGCCATGTAAAAAACTTGCAACAACAATTAGAGGACGTCTAACTTGTTCTTGCAGCATATGCCGTGTGATGTCATATGGCCAAAAGGATGTGATGAATGATATATGTGATGCATGAGATTGATCATGTTCTTGTAATAGGAATCACGACTTGCATGTCGATGAGTATAACAATGATAGGCCTCCAACGTATCTATAATTTTTGATTGCTCCATGCTATATTATCTTTTGTTTTGGACATTATTGGGCTTTATTATCCAGTTTTATATTATTTTTGGGACTAACCTATTAACCGGAGGCCCAGCCCAGAATTGTTGTTTTTTGCTATTTCGGAGTTTCGCAGAAAAAGAAAATCAAACGGAGTCCAAACAGAATGAAACCTTCGGGAACGTGATTTTTGGAACGAACAAGATCCAGGAGACTTGGACCCTACGTCAAGCAACCAACAGGGAA
>NC_057806.1:49527451-49574425 GCF_018294505.1 Triticum aestivum | reverse complement strand
CTTCTTCCTCCTATATATACCTACGTACCCCCAAACGATCAGATACGGAGTCAAAATCCTAATTCCACCGCCGTAACTTTCTGTATCCACGAGATCCCGTCTTGGGGCCTGTTCCGGAGCTCCGTCGGAGGGGTCATCGGTCACGGAGGGCTTCTACATCAACACCATAGCCTCTCCGATGATGTGTGAGTAGTTTACCTCAGACCTTCGGGTCCATAGTAATTAGCTAGATGGCTTCTTCTCTTTTTGGATCTCAATACAAAGTTCTCCCCCTCTCTTGTGGAGATCTATTCGATGTAATCTTCTTTTGCGGTGTGTTTGTTGAGACCGATGAATTGTGGGTTTATGATCAAGTTTATCTATGAACAATATTTGAATCTTCTCTGAATTCTTTTATGTATGATTGGTTATCTTTGCAAGTCTATTTGAATTATCAGTTTGGTTTGGCCTACTAGATTGATCTTTCTTGCAATGGGAGAAGTGCTTAGCTTTGGGTTCAATCTTGCGGTGTCCTTTCCCAGTGACAGTAGGGGCAGCAAGGCACGTATTGTATTGTTGCCATCGAGGATAACAAGATGGGGTTTTTATCAGATTGCATGAATTTATCCCTCTACATCATGTCATCTTGCTTAAAGCGTTACTCTGTTCTTATGAACTTAATACTCTAGATGCATGCTGGATAGCGTTCGATGTGTGGAGTAATAGTAGGAGATGCAGGCATGAGTCGTTCTACTTGTCTCGGACGTGATTCCTATATACATGATCATACCTAGATATTCTCATAACTATGCTCAATTCTGTCAATTGCTCAACAGTAATTTGTTCACCCACCATAAAATACTTATGTTCTTGAGAGAAGCCACTAGTGAAACCTATGGCCCCGGGGTCTATCTTCCATCATATTAATCTTCCAAGACTTAGCTATTTTCATTGCCTTTAATTTACTTTGCATCTTTATCATAAAAATACCAAAAATATTATCTTATCATATCTATCAGATCTCACTCTTGTAAGTGACCGTGTAGGGATTGACAACCCCTTATCGCGTTGGTTGCGAGGATTTATTTGTTTTGTGTAGGTGCGAGGGACTCGCGCATAGCCTCCTACTGGATTGATACCTTGGTTCTCAAAAACTGAGGAAAATACTTACGCTACTCTGCTGCATCACCCTTTCCTCTTCAAGGGAAAACCAATGCAGTGCTCAAGAGGTAGCAAGAAGGATTTCTGGCGCCGTTGCCGGGGAGGTCTACGCAAAAGTCAACATACCAAGTACCCATCACAACCCTTATCTCCAGCATTACATTATTTGCCATTTGCCTCTCATTTTCCTCTCCCCCACTTCACCCTTGCTGTTTTGTTCGCCCCCTCTCTCTCTATCCTCCCTCTCTTTGTCTGTTTGCCTCTTTTTTGCCCGTTCCTCATTTGCTTGTGTGTTGGATTGCTTGCTTGTCATGATGGCTCAAGATAACACTAAATTGTGTGACTTTACCAATACCAACAACAATGATTTTATTAGCACTCCGATTGCTCCTCTTACCGATGTTGAATCTTGTGAAATTAATGCTGCCTTGCTGAATCTTGTCATGACGATCCGTTTTCCGACCTTCCTAGTGAAGATGTCGCTACCCATATAAATAGCTTCATTGATTTGTGTGATATGCAAAAGAAGAAAGATGTGGACAATGATATTGTTAAATTGAAGCTATTTCCTTTTTCGCTTAGAGATCGTGCTAAAGCTTGGTTTTTGTCTTTGCCTAAAAATAGTATTGATTCTTGGAATAAGTGTAAAGATGCTTTTATCTCTAAGTATTTTTCTCCCGCTAAGATCATCTCTCTTAGAAACGATATGATGAATTTTAAGCAACTTGATCATGAACATGTTGCACAAGCTTGGGAGAGGATGAAATTAATGATACGGAATTGCCCAACACATGGTTTAAATTTGTGGATGATTATACAAAAAAATTATGCTGGATTGAATTTTGCTTCTAGAAATCTTTTAGATTCGGCCGCGGGAGGCACTTTTATGGAAATCACTTTAGGAGAATCTACTAAACTCCTAGATAATATTATGGTTAATTATTCTCAATGGCACACTAAAAGATCTACTAATAAGAAAGTGCATGCGATAGAAGAAATTAATGTTTTGAGTGAAAAGATGGATGAACTTATGAAATTATTTGCTAATAAAAGTGTTTCTTCTGATCCTAATGATATGCCTTTGTCTACTTTGATTGAGAATAATAATGAATCTATGGATGTGAATTTTGTTGGTAGGAATAATTTTAGTAACAACGCGTATAGAGGAAACTTTAATCCTAGGCCTTATCCTAGCAATTCCTCTAATAATCATGGTAATTCCTACAACAATTCTTATGGAAATTATAATAAGATGCCCTCTGGTTTTGAATCTAATAATAAAGAATTTATTACTTCGTAAAAGAATTTCAATGCTTTGATTGAAGAGAAATTGCTTAAGATTGATGAGTTGGCTAGGAATGTTGATACAATTTCTCTTCATGTTGATTCTTTGAAACTTAGATCTATTCCTCGTAAGCATGATATCAATGAGTCTCTCAAAGCCATGAGAATTTCCATTGACGAGTGCAAAGAAAGAACCGCTAGGATGCGTGCTAAGAAAGATTGCTTTATAAAAGCGTGTTCTTCTAGTTTCCATGATAATAAAGATGAAGATCTAAAAGTTATTGATGTGTCCCCTATTAAATCTTTGTTTTGCAATATGAATCTTGATAATGATGGGACTGAATATGATCCACCTTTACCTAGAAGGCGTTCCAAAAATTCGGAGTTTTTAGATCTTGATGCTAAATTTAATAAAAGTGGGATTGAAGAGATCGAAACTCTAGATGTTAATGAACCTACTAAATAGGTTTCCGTGATTTTGATGATTGCTCTTTAAACTTGCACCTTATGGATTCCACTATTAAGAAACCTATGCGAAGAATTAATGATGTTCTTATTGTTGCAAGTAGGAACTATGTGCCCGCAGATTTTTATCGTTCTTGATATAGATTGCAATCCTTCATGTCCTATTATTCTTGGTAGATCTTTCCTTAGAACGATTGGTGCAATTATTGATATGAAGGAAATATTAGTGTGACGCCCGGATAATCAAGCTACAGTAATCTCCCGTTAATGGTGGCCATGTCATCAGCATCACTATGCTAATTGCCACTTTTCCAAAAATCAAAATTAGATTCAAATTCAAATGCGAGTCAAATTGCTAAATTCTGAAATAGTAAATTAAAAATATAGACTGAGTTGAAAATATTCTCTAACTATTTGTCATGAATTATCCAACATATCTTCAATTAATAAAGTGCCTCTAACCTATTTTAAAACAGGGTTAGCAACAATTGAATTGACCATGTCAATTTAAATAAATATCTAACCTTTTCAAAATAAATTATAACTTTGTCTGCTGCCTTATAATATTCTCTAGTATTTATTTGCTAAGTGGAACATTTAACAAAGTTCATCTGTTAGATAAAATAAATAGAAAACAGTAGAGAAAAACAAAATAGAAAAGAATAAAAGAAGTAGCAAAAGAAAATGGAAAGAGAAAAGAGCTAAGACGTCACTGTGCCCCTGGGCCTTAAACCAACAGTGAGGCCCAGCCCAAAAACCCCTCCCCACATATCTTCTATCTCCCGCTACAGGAGCTGGGGCTGCGTGGAGGCCATCCCCATGGCGCCTTACACGTGCCAGCTATCCCCCCGTCCCCTGTTGGTTAAAACCGTCGCTCGCGGCCCCCTGCAAACCCTAGGCCACGCCTCCCCTTCCCTCGCGCCATAGCTCTTGCCCCGCACATGCCCGAGCCCCCGCCGTCACACACGTCGTCGATCTCGTGCTCCGGAGTCGTCCCGTGCCGCGCCAACTTGTCCAAGAGCCTCGCCGTCAACGTCTCCTTCGCCTGGGTCCTCTGGATCGAGCGGGGACGCACCACATCATCGCCTTCTTCGCCGTCTTCTCCGCCACGGCCGCCGTCGTTCGTCATCGGATTCGCCGCGTTCCGGCCACCCCGCGCTCTCTAACCTCGTCCACGAGCTCTGTGGTGAGCTCCTATTCTGATTCCCCTCGATCTCGGCTTCGACCCGTTACTTTTACGCCGCTGCACGCCATGGTTGGATCTCGCCCGAGCCTCCGCGTACACGTGTGTGTTGCTTCTGCTGCCGCTTGCTCCTGCCGACGCCCGCCGTTGCGCACCTCCTGCTGCTTCCCTTGCTCGTGCTCGCCGCGCCTGCCTGCGCCGCACCGCGCCGGCCACGCCAGCCACTGCCCGCCATGCCCGCGCGCGCCCCCTGTCCGCTCTTGCCCGCGCTCGCCTTTGCCATGTTCGTTCCCCTGCACCGTCGTGCGTGCACACCACCATGCCCACGCCGCACATGTTGTTGCTGCTGCCCCTGTCCATGCTTGCACACCTGCGGCCGCCCGCGCTTGCGTGCTGCTGCTCTTGCGATGCTGCTGCTCGCTGCTTGTTCCTGCTGTTGCTGCTCCTAATTGCTGCCGCCGTTGCTTATGCTACTCTGCTTGGCTACTATTGCTACGCTTACCACTGCCACTAGCTGCTGCAGCCGGCTCCTGCTGATGCCTGGGCGTGGCTGACGCTTGGGCATGGCCGTGCATGCGTGCACAACTTGCCTCTGTCGGCTTGATTAATTAGAGATAGACTAGCAAACATGCCCGTGCGTTGCAATGGGAGATAAAATAGTTACAAGCGAGCCAAATAAGTATGACTCAATACCCTAAATTATGAGCGTCCTCTATTTTCACACGGTAGCTCACCATGTTTCCACTTATCTTTCTTTCCACCCTTGTTGATGATGTACGCGATGTCCATGTGATCGCAATGCATTCGACGTGGTAAATCCCAAGGCAACGAGCTTGCCACTGCATGGCACACTTGTCATTGTGCCGAGCAAGGGAATGTTTAAAACTTTAAAAACAAATTTCATGGACCACAAACTACTCCTAGCGCCTAGACATAAAAGGACTTTCCAAAAACTACCCAAATCCAAGACATGAAAGACTTTTGAATCGACGAACATTTTTTTCTAATCGACAAACATTTGTTTTAAAATTTTGGGCAGTTTTTAAATGCATTAACATTTGTTTTGTTAAGACGAACATTTTTTGAAATGCATGAGTAGTTTTCGAATTCATGAACATTTGTTTTGTTCAGACAAACATTTTTTGAAATGCATGCATAGTTTTTGAATTCATGAACAATTTTTGAGTTAGCAAACCTTTTTGTATCAATGAATTTTTTTTATAATTGGGGAACAAATTTTGAAAAATTGTGATTTTTTTATAATTTGCAAATAGTTTTGTAAATCACCAAAAGAATTAAAACTGCAGAAAATTTATGATTTCTCGCACATTTTTTGAATTCATAAACATTCTATGATTTCTCGAATATTTTTCTCAAAAGTTGCAACCTTTTATAATTTTAAAATCTTGAATTAATTTAAAGAATAAAAAACAAAAACAGAAATGAGAAAAGAAAAGAAAAAAATAGGGGCGTCACGCCCCACGGGCCGGCCATGAACGCGTATGTGGGAGGGAGGACGTGTGTGAGAAAAACTACTCCTAGCGCCTAGACATAAAAGGACTTTCCAAAAACTACCCAAATCCAAGACATGAAAGACTTTTGAATCGACGAACATTTTTTCTAATCGACAAACATTTGTTTTAAAATTTTGGGCAGTTTTTAAATGCATTAACATTTGTTTTGTTAAGACGAACATTTTTTGAAATGCATGAGTAGTTTTCGAATTCATGAACATTTGTTTTGTTCAGACGAACATTTTTTGAAATGCACGCATAGTTTTTGAATTCATGAACAATTTTTGAGTTAGCAAACCTTTTTGTATCAATGAACTTTTTTTATAATTGGGGAACAAATTTTGAAAAATTGTGATTTTTTTATAATTTGCGAATAGTTTTGTAAATCACCAAAAGAATTAAAACTGCAGAAAATTTATGATTTCTCGCACATTTTTTGAATTCATAAACATTCTATGATTTCTCGAATATTTTTCTCAAAAGTTGCAACCTTTTGTAATTTGAAAATCTTGAATTAATTTAAAGAAGAAAAAACAAAAACAGAAATGAGAAAAAGAAAAGAAAAAAATAGGGGCGTCACGCCCAACGGGCCGGCCATGAACGCGTATGTAGGAGGGAGGACGTGTGTGAGAAAAAGGTGGAGGAACGCGTATAGGGATCGAACCCGGTCTGCGCGGTAGATGAGATAGGATTCAACCACTGAGCTGCTATAGCGTCCGTGTCGTATGTGGGATATTACCTTTATAAAAGAGTATGCGCGACGATGACTTTGAAAAAAAAAACGAATCGTTTTCTTGACTTATGAGTGGCATAGCGGGTAATTTATAGCAACTTTAAGGGTATTTGTTTTGACAGACGACAGAAACCTTATTTGCTTTATTATTAGGTAGAGATTAGTTTTAGGATTAGACTAGTGGCTAAATAGCGTAATGTGTAGATGACATGTGGGTCCCTTTCAATTAGATTAGTTTTACTTATTTGTTTAGGTACAACCTATGACATGTGGGCCACACACTACCCTTTTGACTAGTCAAAGTTGACTTGGTCAACTCGGTTTAAAACAATTAAAATAAATCCAGAAATTTTAGAAATTGTTTAAACCTTTGAAAATTAATAGAAAATAATCTGTATGTCAGATGGAAAAATATTATACATGAAAGTTGCTGAGAACGACGAGATGAATCTGAATACGTAGTCCGTTCGTCCGCCACACATCCCTAGCATAGCGAACACACAACTTCTCCCCTCCGGTTCATCTGTCCGAAAACACAAAACTTCGGGGATACTTTCCCGGATGTTTCCCCCCTTCGCCAGTATCACCTATCCCCGCGTTAGATTACCTCTTGCACCGTGTATTGCCTTGTTATATTTTGTGTGATGCTTTGTTTGCTCCGTATTTACTGTTTCTTCCTCCTCTTTTTCTCCGATAGACCCCGAGCCCGGCGCTGATGCCAACGAGTACGACCACGTCACCGACGACCCCTCCTTCTTGCTAGAGGAACCAGGCAAGCCCCCCTGATCACCAGATATCGCCTACTCTTCTCTATACTGCTTGCATTAGAGTAGTGTAGCATGTTACTGCTTTCCGTTAATCCTATTCTGATGCATAGCCTGTCCTTGCTACTACTGTTGTTACCTTTACCTGCAATCCTAATGCTTAGTATAGGATGCTAGTTTATCATCGATGGCCCTACATTTTTGTCCATCCGCCATGCTATACTATCGGGCCGTGATCACTCGGGAGGTGATCGCGACTATATACTTATACATATATACATGCAATACAGGTGGTGACTAAAGTCGGGTCGGCTCGTTGAGTACCCGCGAGTGATTCCGATGTTGGGGGCTGAAGGGGCAGGTGGCTCCATCCCGGTAGAGGTGGGCCTGAGTTCCTGAAGGCCCCCGACTGTTACACTGTGGCGGAGCGACATGGCAGGTTGAGACTACCTAGGAGAGAGGTGGGCCTGGCCTTGGTCGGCGTCTGCGGTTACTTCAAGATAACACGCTTAATGAGATCTTGGTATTTGATCTGAGTCTGGCCACTGGCCTATACGCACTAACCAACTACGCGGGAATAGTTATGGGCACTCGACATCGTGGTATCAGCCGAAGCCTTCGTGACGTCAACGACTGAGCGGCGCGCACCGGGTTGGACCGCGTAACGCAACTTCCTTTGTAATGGAGGTTGCTAGGTCTGCTCTCCGGCCGCGTTCGCAACGTGCAGGTGTGCAAAGGGCGATGGGCCCAGACCCCCGCACCATAGGATTTAGACCAGCGTGCTGACCTCTCTGTTGTGCCTAGGTAGGGCTGCGACGTGTTGATCTTCCAAGGCCGGGCATGACCCAGGAAAGTGTGTCCGGACAAAGGGGATCGAGCGTGTTGGGAAATGTGGTGCACCCCTGCAGGGAAGTTAATCTATTCGAATAGTCGTGATCTTCGGTAATAGGACGACTTGGAGTTGTACCTTGACCTTATGACAACTAGAACCGGTTACTTAATAAAACACACCCTTTCAAGTGCCCGATACAACCCGGTGATCGCTCTCTAACAGGGCGACGATGGGAGGATCGCCGGTTAGGATTATGCTACGCGATGCTACTTGTTGAACTTACCATCTACTCTCTTCTTCTGCTGCAAGATGAAGGTGGCCAGAAGCGTAGTCTTCGATAGGACTAGCTATCCCCCTCTTATTCCGGCATTCTGCAGTTCAGTCCACATATGATACCCTCTTTCCATTTGATACCAATGCATACATATGTAGTGTAGCTCCTTGCTTGCGAGTATTTTGGATGAGTACTCACGTTTGCTTTGTTCCCCCTTTCCCCCTTTCTATACCCGATTGCTGCAACCAGACGATGGAGCCCAGGAGCCAGACGCCACCGTCGACGACGACTCCTACTACACTGGAGGTGCCTACTACTACGTGCAGGCCGCTGGCGACGACCAGGAGTAGTTTAGGAGGATCCCAGGCAGGAGGCATGCGCCTCTTTCGATATGTATCCCAGTTTGTGCTAGCCTTCTTAAGGCAAACTTGTTTAACTTATGTCTGTACTCAGATATTGTTGATTCCGCTGACTCGTCTATGATCGAGCTCTTGTATTCGAGCCCTCGAGGCTCCTGGCTTGTAATATGATGCTTGTATGACTTATTTTATTTGTAGAGTTGTGTTGTGATATCTTCCCGTGAGTCCCTGATCTTGATCGTACACGTTTGCGTGTATGATTAATGTACGGTCAAATCAGGGGCGTCACAATTAGATTCCAATTTCCGTTAAGGAAAGACATGGAACACTTTCCTAGAAAGAAAATTAAATTACCTTATAAATCTATTATGAGAGCCACTTATGGATTGCCTACCAAAGATGGCAATACCTAGATCTATCCTTGCTTTTTATTCCTAGCTAAGGGCGTTAAACGATAGCGCTTGTTGGGAGGCAACCCAATTTATTTTTATTCCTTGATTTTTGCTCCTATTTAGTAATAAATAATTTATCTAGTCTCTGTTTTGGCTGTGTTTTTTGTGTTTAATTAGTTTTTGTGCCAAGTAGAACCGTTGGGAAGACTTGGGGAAAGTCTTGTTAATCTTGCTGTAAAAACAGAAACTTTAGCGCTCACGAGAACTGCTTCCATTATTATTTGGAAAGTGCTATTTAGTTAATTCTTTTTGCAGATTATTAATAGATAAATTCCTCACGTCCAGAAATTTATTTTAGAATTTTTGGGGTTTCAGATCTTGCACTAGCTACAGATTACTACAGACTGTTCTGTTTTTGACAGACTCTGTTTTTTGTGTGTTGTTTGCTTATTTTGATGAATCTATGGCTAGTAAAATAGTTTATAAACCATATATAAGTTGGAACACAGTAGGTTTAACACCAATATAAATAAATAATGAGTTCATTACAGTACCTTGAAGTGGTGTTTTGTTTTCTTTCACTAATGGAGCTCACGAGATTTTCTACTTTAAGTTTTGTGTTGTGAAGTTTTTAAGTTTTGGGTAAGGATTTGATGGATTATGGAACAAGGAGTGGCAAGAGCCTAAGCTTGGGGATGCCCATGGCACCCCCAAGATAATATAAGACACCAAAAAGCCAAAGCTTGGGGATGCCCCAGAAGGCATCCCCTCTTTCGTCTACTTCCATCGGTAACTGTACTTGGAGCTATATTTTTATTCACCACATGATGTGTGTTTTGCTTGAAGCGTCTTGTATGATTTGAGTCTTTGCCTTTTAGTTTACCACAATCAACTCTGCTGTACACACCTTTTGAGAGAGACACACATGATTCGGAAATTATTAGAATACTTTATGTGCTTCACTTATATCTTTTGAGTTATATAGTTTTGCTCTAGTACTTCACTTATATCTTTTAGAGCACGGTGGTGGATTTGTTTTATAGAAACTATTGATCTCTCATGCTTCACTTAGATTATTTTGAGAGTCTTAAATATCATGGTAATTTGCTTAAATAATCCTAATATGCTAGGTATACAAGATTAGCAAAAACTTTCTTATGAGTGTGTTGAATACTAAGAGAAGTTTGATGCTTGATGATTGTTTTGAGATATAAAGATAGTGATATTAGAGTCATGCTAGTTGAGTAGTTGTGAATTTGAGAAATACTTGTGTTAAAGTTTATGATTCCCATAGCATGCACGTATGGTGAACCGTTATGTGATGAAGTCGAAGCATAATTTATTTATTGATTGTCTTCCTTATGAGTGGCGGTCGGGGACGAGCGATGGTCTTTTCCTACCAATCTATCCTCCTAGGAGCATGCACGTAATACTTTGCTTTGATAACTTGTAGATTTTTGCAATAAGTATATGAGTTCTTTATGACTAATGTTGAGTCCATGGATTATACACACTTTTCTTCCTTCCACCATTGCTAGCCTCTCTAATACCGCGCATTTTTCGCCGGTATCATACACCCACCATATACCTTCCTCAAAACAGCCACCATACCTACCTATCATGGCATTTCCATAGCCATTCCGAGATATATTGCCATGCAACTTTCCACCGTTTCGTTCACTATGACACGCTCCATCATTGTCATATTGCTTTGCATGATCATGTAGTTGACATCGTATTTGTGGCAAAGCCACTGTTCATAATTCTTTCATACATGTCACTCTTAATTCATTGCATATCCCGGTACATCGCCGGAAGCATTCACATAGAGTCATATTCTGTTCTAAGTATTGAGTTGTAATTGTTGAGTTGTAAGTAAATAAAAGTATGATGATCATCATTATTAGAGCATTGTCCCAAGTGAGGAAAGGATGATAGAGACTATGATTCCCCCACAAGTTGGGCTGAGACTCCGGACTAAAAAAACAAAAAAAAAGAGGCCGTAAAAAAAAGGAAAAGGCCCAAATAAAAAAAATAAAAAATAAGAGAAAAAGAGAGAAGGGACAATGCTACTATCCTTTTACCACACTTGTGCTTCAAAGTAGCACCATGATCTTCATGATAGAGAGTCTCCTATGTTATCACTTTCATATAATAGTGGGAATTTTTCATTATAGAACTTGGCTTGTATATTCCAATGATGGGTTTCCTCAAAATGCCCTAGGTCTTCATGAGCAAGCAAGTTGGATGCACACCCACTTAGTTTCTTTTGTTGACCTTTCATATACTTATAGCTCTAGTGCATCCGTTGCATGGCAATCCCTACTCACTCACATTGACATCTATTGATGGGCATCTCCATAGCCCGTTGATACACCTAGTTGATGTGAGACTATCTTCTCCCGTTCTGTATTCTCCACAACCTCCATCCTATTCCACTCATAGTGCTATATCCATGGCTCACGCTCATGTATTGCGTGAAGATTGAAAAAGTTTGAGAACACCCAAAGTATGAAACAATTGCTTGGCTTGTCATCGGGTTGTGCATGATTTAAATATTTTGTGTGGTGAAGATGGAGGATAGCCAGACTATATGATTTTGTAGGGATAACTTTCTTTGGCCATGTTATTTTGAGAAGACATGATTGCTTTGTTAGTATGCCTGAAGTATTATTATTTTTATGTCAATATTAAACTTTTATCTTGAATCTTTCGGATCTGAATATTCATACCACAATTAAGAAGAATTACATCAAAATTATGCCAAGTAGCACTCTGCATCAAAAATTCTGTTTTTATCATTTACCTACTCGAGGACGAGTAGGAATTAAGCTTGGGGATGCTTGATACGTCTCCAATGTATCTATAATTTTTGATTGCTCCATGCAATATTATCTTCTGTTTTGGACATTATTGGGCATTATTATTCACTTTTATATTATTTTTGGGACTAACCTATTAACCGGAGGCCCAACCTAGAATTGTTCTTTTTTTCCTATTTCAGAGTTTCGCAGAAAAAGAATATCAAACGGACTCCAAACGGAATGAAACCTTCGGGAACGTGATTTTTGGAACGAACAAGATCCAGGAGACTTGGACCCTACGTCAAGCAACCAACAGGGAAGCCACGAGGTAGGGGGCGCGCCTACCCCCCCAGGCGTGCCCTCCACCCTCGTAGGCCCCCTGTTGCTCCACCGACATACTTCTTCCTCCTATATATACCTACGTACCCTCAAACGATCAGATACGGAGCCAAAACCCTAATTCCACCGCCGCAACTTTCTGTATCCATGAGATCCCATCTTGGGGCCTGTTCCGGAGTTCCGCCGGAGGGGGCATCGATCACGGAGGGCTTCTACATCAACACCATAGCCTCTTCGATGATGTGTGAGTAGTTTACCTCAGACCTTCGGGTCCATAGTTATTAGCTAGATGGCTTCTTCTCTCTTTTTGGATCTCAATACAGAGTTCTCCCCCTCTCTTGTGGAGATCTATTCGATGTAATGTTCTTTTGTGGTGTGTTTGTTGAGACCGATGGATTGTGGGTTTATGATCAAGTTTATCTATGAGCAATATTTGAATCTTCTCTGAATTCTTTTATGTATGATTGGTTATCTTTGCAAGTCTCTTCGAATTATCAGTTTGGTTTGGCCTACTAGATTGATCTTTCTTGCAATGGGAGAAGTGCTTAGCTTTGGGTTCAATCTTGCGGTGTCCTTTCCCAGTGACAGTAGGGTCAGCAAGGCACGTATTGTATTGTTGCCATTGAGGATAACAAGAAGGTTTTTTTATCATATTGCATGAATTTATCCCTCTACACCATTTCATCTTGCTTAAAGCGTTACTCTGTTCTTATGAACTTAATACTCTAGATGCATGCTGGATAGCGGTCGATGTGTGGAGTAATAGTAGTAGATGCAGGCAGGAGTCGGTCTACTTGTCTCGGACATGATGCCTATATACATGATCATACCTAGATATTCTCATAACTATGCTCAATTCTGTCAATTGCTCAACAATAATTTGTTCACTCACCATAAAATACTTATGCTCTTGAGAGAAGCCACTAGTGAAACCTATGGCCCCCGGGTCTATCTTCCATCATATTAATCTTCCAACACTTAGTTATTTTCATTGCCTTTTATTTTACTTTGCATCTTTATCATAAAAATACCAAAAATATTATCTTATCATATCTATCAGATCTCACTCTCGTAAGTGACCGTGTAGGGATTGATAACCCCTTATCGCGTTGGTTGCGAGGATTTATTTGTTTTGTGTAGGTGCGAGGGACTCGCGCGTAGCCTCCTACTGGATTGATACCTTGGTTCTCAAAGCTGAGGGAAATACTTACGCCACTCTGCTGCATCACCCTTTCCTCTTCAAGGGAAAACCAACACAGTGCTCAAGAGGTAGCAGACAACCGGCAGGAGCCATAGGAGTTGTCTTAATTTATTGTATGACCTGCGTGTCAATGAAAACGCCATGTAATTACTTGATTGTATTGCTAACTGTTAGCCTTAGTAGTAGAAGTAACAGCTGGCGAGAAAAAATAATGAAGACACGATGATGGAGATCATGATGACGGAGATCATGATGACGGAGACCATGATGATGGAGATCATGGTGTCATGCGGGTGACGATGATGATCATGGCGCCCCGAAGATGGAGATCAAAAGGAGCAAAATGATATTGTCCAAATCATGTCACTTTTGATTGCATGTGATGTTTGTCATGTTTTTACATCTTATTTGCTTAGAACGATGGTAGAATAAATAAGATGATCCCTCGCTAAAATTTCAAGAAAGTGTTCCCCCTAACTGTGCACTGTTGCGAAGGTTTATTGTTTCGAAGCACCACGTGATGATCGGGTGTGATTGATTCTAACGTTCGAATACAACAGCTGTAAGCCAGATTTACACATGCAAAACACTTAGGTTGACTTGACGAGCCTAGCATGTACAGACATGGCCTCAGAACACGAGAGACCGAAAGGTCGAACATGAGTTGTATAGTAGAAACGATCAACACTGAGATGTTCACTGTTAATGACTAGTCCGTCTCACGTGATGATCGGTCACGACCTAGTCGATTCGGATCATGTATCACTTAGATGACTAGAGGGATATCTATCTGAGTGGGAGTTCATTAAATAATTTGATTAGATGAACTTAATTATCAAGAACTTAGTCTAAATATCTTTACAATATGTCTTGTAGATCAAATGGCTCATGCTAATGTTGCCCTCAACTTCAACGTGTTCTTAGAGAAAACCAAGCTGAAAGACAATGGTAGCAACTATACGGACTTGGTCCGTAACTTGAGGATCATCCTCATAGCTGCCAAGAAAGCATATGTCCTTGAAGCACCGCTAGGTGAAGCACCTGTTTTCCCAGCAACTCAAGACGTTATGAACGCCTGTCAGTCGTGTAGTGATGATTACTCCCTGGTTCAGTGTGGCATGTTTTACATCTTAGAATCGGGGCTCCAAAAGCATTTTGAGCAGCATGGAGCATATGAGATGTTCCAAGAGCTGAAAATGGTTTTCCAAGCTCATGCCTGAGTCGAGAGATATGAAGTCTCTGACAAGTTCTACAGTTGTAAGATGGAGGAGAATAGTTCTGTCAGTGAGCACATACTCAAAATGTCTGGGTTGCGATCATTGACAGAATCCTACAGTCGCTTCCACCTAGATACAAGAGCTTTGTGATGAATTTCAATATGTAGGGGATGGAGAAAACCATTCCTGAGGTATATTCAATGCTGAAATCAGCGGAGCTGGAGATCAAAAAGGAACATCAAGTGTTGATGGTCAATTGATACGTCTCCAATGTATCTATAATTTTTTATTGCTTCATGCTATATTATCTACTGTTTTGGACATTATTGGGCTTTATTATCCACTTTTATATTATTTTTGGGACTAACCTATTAACTGGAGGCCCAGCCCAGAATTGATGTTTTTTCCCCTATTTTAGGGTTTTGAAAAAAACGAATATCAAACAGAGTCCAAACGGAATGAAACCTTCGGGAACGTGATTTTCTCACCGAACATGATCCAGGAGACTTGGACCCTACGTCAAGAAATAAAGGAGGAGGCCACGAGATAGGGGGCGCGCCTACCCCCTAGGCACGCCCTCCACCCTCGTGGCCCCCCTGTTGCTCCACCGACGTACTCCTTCCTCCTATATATACCTACATACCCCAAACAATCAGAGACGGAGCCAAAACCCTAAATCCACCGCCGTAACTTTCTGTATCCATGAGATCCCATCTCGGGGCCTGTTCCGGAGCTCTGCCGGAGGGGGCATCCATCACAGAGGGCTTCTACATCAACACCATAGCCCCTCCGATGAAGTGTGAGTAGTTTACCTCAGACCTTCGGGTCCATAGTTATTAGCTAGATGGCTTATTCTCTCTTTATGGATCTCAATACAATATTCTCCCCCTCTCTTGTGGAGATCTATTTGATGTAATCTTCTTTTTGCGGTGTGTTTGTCGAGACCTATGAATTGTGGGTTTATGATCAAGATTATCTATGAACAATATTTGAATCTTCTCTGAATTCTTTTATGTATGATTGGTTATCTTTGCAACTCGATTGATCTTTCTTGCAATGGGAGAAGTGCTTAGCTTTGGGTTCAATCTTGCGGTGTCCTTTTCCAGTGACTGTAGGGGCAGCAAGGCACGTATTGTATTGTTGCCATCGAGGATAACAAGATGTTTTTTTATCATATTGCATGAATTTATCCCTCTACATCATGTCATCTTGCTTAAGGCGTTACTCTATTTTCATGAACTTAATACTCTAGATGCATGCTGGATAGCGGTCGATGAGTGGAGTAATAGTAGTAGATGCAGGCAGGAGTCGGTCTACTTGTCTTGGACGTGATGCCTATATACATGATCATACCTAGATATTCTGATAACTATGCTCAATTATGTCAATTGCTCAACAGTAATTCGTTCACCCACCGTAAAATTCTTATGCTCTTGAGAGAAGCCACTAGTGAAACCTATGGCCCCCGGTCTATCTTCATCATATTAATCTTCCAATACTTAGTTATTTCCTTTGCTTTTTTACTTTGCTTTGCATCTTTATCATAAAAATACCAAAAATATCATCTTATCATATCTACCAGATCTCACTCTCGTAAGTGACCGTGAAGGGATTGACAACCCCTTATCGCATTGGTCGCGAGGAGTTATTTGCTTTGTGCAGGTATGAGGGACTCGCGCGTAGCCTCCTACTGGATTGATACCTTGGTTCTCAAAAACTAAGGGAAATACTTACGCTACTTTGCTGCATCATCCTTTCCATTTCAAGGAAATCCAACGCAGTGCTCAAGAGGTAGCAAGAAGATTTCTGGCGCCGTTGCCGGGGAGTCTACGGAAATGTCAACATACCAAGTACCCATTACAACCCATATGCATGAAGTGCAAGGGTTTTTTTGCAAATCTGTAAATCCCTGGTTAAATAGCAAATTCGTAGAACCAAAAAAACATCCACTGGGCCGAATCTTGCTGGCCCAACAGGAAGAGGGAAACTGGAGGGGCTGCTCACATCAGGCCTTGGCCCAGCTGGTGGAGAGGGGAGGCCTGCAGGGGCGCGCAGTTGGGCCTGTTGGTGCTGCCCACGGTGCGTAGGAGGCAGGCCAGGGGTGCTGGATCCGGTGGCGATCGAGGCCTCCTGGTCCACGCATGCGCGGTCAACGCACGCGGTCGAGCACTCGTTCCCTCGCGTGGACGAAGCAGCAGGGACATGGCGAAGGCGCAACGGACGGGGCGCGGTTGAGGCAAGGGGGCGCGGAGGAGGTCTGGGGAAGGTGATCCATGGCGGAGGCGGCGAGATCCGGCGGTCCTCGGCCGGATCTGACGGGGTAGATCATGGCGTCCATGGCGTCGGTCCCTGTGAAGAGAAACAAGAGAGATGCGAGAATCTGAGAGAGAGTGTTGTCGGGGAGCAAGAGGAAAACAGAGGCGAGGATCGAGAGGAAGGCCACAGTCATGCTGGTCCGGTGCTGCTCCAGTCCGATAGAGCTTGACGGCAGCGACGCAGAAGCAGAGGTCTCTGGCGCGGGAGGCTAGCGAGGAAGGGGAGCAGCGGCTTGGTGGTCTCCTGGTGAGGTTGGTCGTAGGGGCATCCGGGTCCGGGTCCAGTAGCAGGGTCGAGGATGGGGCGCACGAGGAGGAGCTCGGGTAGCGGCTTGCGGCCGAACGCGCGAGCTCGAAGCAAAGGCTGCTCGGGGCTGTGCTGCTGCTGCAGCGAGGGAGGAGCACGGCGCAGGGTCTCCTCGGGCTCATGGCTTGGTGGTTCAGCGACGGAGATGCGACGATGAGGTGGAGCAGAGGCGCGGGAGAAGGGGCTCGAGTAGGGGAAGCAACATCCATGGGATCGAGAGGAGGCGCGGGGTTGGTCAGGCACAGAAACAGAGGAGGTGGGTGGCGACGGATCTGGGTGATGGGATGGAGTGTGGTGGCGGCGACTGGGGAGGATCCCTAGGAAATAGGGTTAGGTCCAAAAGAGACTAGGGGTAGACTATATATACGGGAAAAGAGGGAAGTTGGATCATCCGATTAGAATCGGACGGTTGAGAATCTATAGATTAGAAAGTCCAAACAAGGAAACGGTGATGTTTTGTAGATGTTTGGGGATGTTTCGGACCCAACGGTGATGACTATCCGGGTCGGGTTTGGGAAAGTTTTCGGACGCGCGCAAGGAGGGTCGCGGGCTGACGAGAGAGGTTAGGTTGGGCCTGGCGGTAAGTAGTGGATTGTGTAGACGGTCTAGGGAGGAAAGAGAGGAAAAGCCCGACAACAATTTTCGGAGAGTGAAAACGTCCAACGATAGACCAGCTATATTGCCGCTATAAATATCCGTTGGGGCATCAAATGGACTCCGATTGCGATGAAACTTGGCAGGCAGTCTACCTACACTATAACAAGACCGCACGCCAACTCTCATCCCATTCTGAGAACATTTTCCGGCCACTTATAAAATACTATTTTGGACATGCCGCGGGCGCGTGCGAGTGTGGTTGGGCTCAGAGCGGACAACAGACGGAACTGGGGGAACCCGAACGGATGCAAGTTTTGAAAACATGATGATGCAATGCACATGATGACATGGCAAGATGCAACACTCAAGCGAATGACACGGCAACAAACAGCGAATAACTGGAAGACAGCTGGCGCATCGGTCTCGGGGCGTTACAAAACGGTCACTGGAAGCGGAACTGCCCTAGTACTTAGCGGATAAGAAGGCCGACAATACCAAAAGTATATATGATATACATGTTATTAATGTGTACCTTACCAGCACTCGTAGTAGCTCCCGGGTATTTGATACCGGTGCGGTTGCTCATATTTGTAACTCAAAACAGGAGCTGCAGAATAAGCGGAGACTAGCGAAGGATGAGATGACGATACGCGTCGGGAATGGTTCCAAGGTCGATGTGATCACCGTCGGCACGCTACCTCTACATTTACCTACGGGATTAGTTTTAAACCTCAATAATTGTTATTTAGTGCCAGCTTTGAGCATGAACATTGTATCTGGATCTTGTTTAATGCGAGATGGCTACTCATTTAAATATGAGAATAATGGTTGTTCTATGGTCATGCCCCGCTGGTCAATGGTTTATTCTTATTGAATCTCGAACGTGATGTTACACATATTCATAGTGTGAATGCCAAAAGATGTAAGGTTGATAATGATAGTCCCACATACTTGTGGCAATGCCGCCTTGGTCACATTGGTGTCAAACACATGAAGAAACTCCATGTAGATGGACTTTTGGAGTCTCTTGATTATGAATCATTTGACACGTGCGAACCATGCCTCATGGGCAAAATGACCAAGACTCCATTCTCCGGAACAATGAAGCGAGCAACCAACTTATCGGAAATCATACATACTGATGTGTGCGGTCCAATGAGTGTTGAGGCTCGCGGTGGCTATCGTTATGTTCTCACCCTCACTGATCACTTAAGTAGATATGGGTATGTCTACTTAATGAAACACAAGTCTGAGACCTTTGAAAAGTTCAAGGAATTTCAGAGTGAGGTAGAGAATCAATGTGACATGAAAATAAAGTTCTTACGATCAGATCATGGGGGGATATTTGAGTCACGAATTTGGCACGCACTTAAAGAAATGTGAAATTGTTTCACAACTCACGCCGCCTGGAACACCTCAGCATAATGGTGTGTCCGAACGACGTAATCGTACTCTGTTAGACATGGTGCAATCTATAATGTCTCTTACCGATTTACCGCTATCATTTTGGGGTTATGCTTTAGAGACTACCGCACTTTAAATAGGGCTCCATCGAAATCCGTTGAGACGACACCGTAAGAATTATGGTTTGGGAAGAAACCTAAGCTGTCATTTCTGAAAGTTTGGGGATGCGATGCTTATGTCAAGAAACTTCAACCTAAAAAGCTTGAACTCAAATCAGAAAAATGCGTCTTCATAGGATACCCTAAGGAAACTATTGGGTATACCTTGTACCTCAGATCCGAAGGCAAGATCTTTGTTGCCAAGAATGGATCCTTTCTAAAGAAAGAGTTTCTCTCAAAAGAAGTAAGTGGGAGGAAAGTACAACTTGATGAGCTACTGCCTCCTGAACAGGAAAGTAGCGCAGCTCAAGAAAGTGTTTATGTGGTTCCTACACCGATTAGAGAGGAAGTTAATGATAATGATCATGAAACTTCGGATCAAGGTACTACTGAACTTCGTAGGTCCACAAGGACACGTTCCGCACCAGAGTGGTATGGCAATCCTGTCCTAGAAAACATGTTGTTGGACAACGGTGAACCTTCGAACTATGAAGAAGCGATGGCAGGCCCGGATTCCAACAAATGGCTTGAAGCCATGAAATCCGAGATAGGATCTGACGGTGTCCTGGACTAGGGGGTACTCACCACGTCATCTCCCGATCTGTTAGATTGGGCCGAGGACCCCCATGGCCGTATACTCATGTGCCAGTTCGGACAGTTGATGCATACATGGAAGATTCCACAAGACTTAGTGATCAAGACAAGGACTCCTCCCCACCGGCGTATTCGGCTAGGACTCTTGTTATCCTAGGCCTCTGGTACATTATATAAACCGAGGCCAGGCTAGTCGATAGATACGACATACAATCATACTATAGGCTAGCTTCTAGGGTTTAGCCTCTCTGATCTCGTGGTAGATCTACTCTTGTAATACCCATATCATCAATATTAATCAAGCAGGACGTAGGGTTTTACCTCCATCAAGAGGGCCTGAACCTGGGTAAAACATCGTGTCCCCTGCCTCCTGTTACCATCTGCCTTAGATGCATAGTTCGGGACCCCCTATCCGAGATCCGCCGGTTTTGACACCGACATTGGTGCTTTCATTGAGAGTTCCGCTGTGTGTTCGGCAAAAGGTTGATGGCTCGCCTGCAGATCAACTGCGACTTCGGCATCTTCGTCACCAGCTCGACTGGTCACCTTGGTTTGACCAAGGACCGCGCCCTACCTCCGATCGTCATGTTTGGATGAGGGCCTTTATAAACATAAATTCCGATCTCTATCAAGATCATGGAGGAATCATCCAGGGAGCCCGGGGGCTAAACGTCAACATTGGCCTCGGGCGACCGTGCTGTTTTTCTGGACAAAAAACTTGTGTCCGCCGCCACTGCCTCCTCAAGTGTCTTTTTAACGATCGCTTTGGTGGAATTGTGCGGAATTGAGTCTATAACAACCCTGGAAAATTTCGTCGAGTTCCGATGGAGGAATCTCTGGCAATCCACGGTATACCGGAGCCTTGTCAAATCTGGACGGGAATCTGGATGAGTTTAGGGCGTGGTGTCCAGCTTCTTGCTTGGACGTCCTTTTGAAGATCCAACCGTTGATCGGCCCCGGAATTCCTATATCTACCACCTCTCAAAATTTCAGCTCGATCCGACCGTCCAAACTCCGGGAATATTCCGATTAGTGCATCACTTTTCGGATCTGTTTTCTGTGCGGAAACGAATCCGACCCGAGTTCGTCTTTTTTATGAACGGGATTTCGGACATCCCTTTTGAAGGAAGTTTTGTATGGGGTATTGTGTTTTGTTCCCGAACACATCCCACTAACTTTAAGATCTTTTGAACATGATCTTCAACATCATGCTGGTGTCAAACCAGTCCGGCAATATTGCTCCATAGCTGCCGACCTGCGCTAGACACGTCGTCAGTTTGTTGAGCCAAGCTCAACTTCTTTGGATCATCATTTTGGCAAGCCGAACAAGAGTCCGGCATAGCGAAGGATAAATCATCACCAACATCGCCGCCCTACGGAATACACGGAGCAGGCATACCGGCATCGCCGCACGGTCGTTTCATCAAGCCGGCATCGACCACGTCACGACCTGCATCGGCAGGGCCGCACTATTGCTTCTTCAAGCTGGTGTCCATCACACCGACCTATTTCGACTCATCGGCTGACATCGAGGCTTCGACATCTCGGCTGGAGCGGGGGCTTCGCCATCTCTTCATCAACCTACTCCGGACACTTCGGCGTCACTAGCCGACCAGCTCCGTCACGTTAGCTGAACCGAGGGCTTTGCCTCGGCGAGCCAACCTTTGCCAGCATTGCCATGCCGTTGTTTTATCGCCCATCAGGCAATGGGTGTGCGGATCGAGTCCTAATTTTGGGAATCACCTTCCTTCGGATTGCTACAACAAATAAACCAGGTGCTATTAATCCTAGTATTTTTTGCTTGTTTAGGTTCATTTTTCCCAAGGAATTATTACTCAGGTTGGTCCATCATATGTACACAGGTCTATCAAATGGTGGCCGCATTAACGACAGTCGCATGGTGGTTCGATCAGTTTCCGTACATAGTCCGGCGAACGCTGCATCCGGAGCTCGGACCGACCAGTGAATTTAAGCTTTGCCACGCCTTTACCGCATCACGCCGACGCCCTGCATCGACATTGACTTCGGCGCCAGGCCATATTTCTTTTATTACTCACTTTGCATAAATTATTTATTATGCAACGATTTTTTTTAATTATCATCATTACTATTATCTCCGGGTTGCACTATTTTTTGTGCACAGGAAAATGATCCGGGGACTTCGGCGTCACTCTGCCGGTCTGCATTGACCGTGCTATGTCACCACTTCGGTGTGTCGAGCTCTCCGCTCCACCACCTCAGGACCGGCTTGGGGGATGGAACCTTGTCCCGCATCAAGCTCGGACCGCGTCATCAATACCGAACACATTAACTAGCTAAGTCGCTTTAATGCTCAAAGCTTTAGTTTCTAACTTGTGTTCGGTTCGACCAAGCATTATACTTTTTTGGAAAAAAGTTGCTTGTAAAAAATTTCCTTGTCCAAACTTTGTTTGTGACGCATAAATTCAAATACCCAATTTATTTGGGGGCTTCCTTCATGAAGCTTTTCCTCTTGCATATGATTATACTTGTACGGCTTCGTTCCTTGTTCGTGTATTACGCCACAATATGCACCATATTGACTTAAGTGATTTGCAAGCTGGGTTGCCTCGCTCCTGTGTTTACCCCTACGTTCCCGATTGTTCGGCTAGGGAGTAAAGGGAGCACCTCTGCGATTATCATGAACGGGTCATCCGAGCCGGACCTCAGACTGGGTGAAGCCGAAAGCTAGCGCTCTTATAGTTTTCAATGATGGTCGGCACACAACGGAACTCATGAGTACAAAACATCTATTGCACAAGTCTCATAATAACAATGAGCACCGAAGAAAGGTATCGGTGGGGGTACTATTTTCTTCGAAGATGCTTCTTACACATCGCAGTAATATAGCATAAGTTCCCTGAGCGCGCTTTGTCTGTTACAGCCTTATGGCCTGATTGCCTGGTTATTGGAAACACCGTCGATATTCTCGACAGATGGAGTACATAACACTTTTCGGTCCTTGACCGAAGAGGGAGAAGCCGACGATCGGTTAAGACGCGTTTAAAGTTCGGTTGAACATAGGTATGATATAAGTACTTTCGTACATGCAATCATTCTTTTACCCAAGTCACTTGGGGGCTCTTAAATTTATATGAGCCGTTTTATGATAAATGTGCTTCTTCTTAGTCGTTGCAAAGTTTTATTATTATTATTATATATCACTCCTTTTTTTGACACGAGCGTGTGGTCACTAGCCGGGGAGCCTAATTTCTCTCTCAAATCCGCTAGAGTTTAGTTTGCTAAACTGGCCTAATGAGAAGTACTCCACCCTCGGGATAGGAGGTTGAAGCCGTAGGCTGACCCGCTTGAAGTCTTGAGATAGGATGTATCATGTTAAAGCACGACAGAAGCACTTCTTTTGCTAATGCCAATTTTCGGATTGGCACCGAACACTTGATCTTGTTCGGACGTCAAATTTTTACTGGCATTTTTTGGTTTTCCAAGCTTATGGCACTTTGAAAGTGCGTTATATCGACTAGAGGGGGGTGAATAGGCGATTTTTATGAAATTCTTCACTGAGGAATTTGCCGGTGAGAAAATTCCTTAGCGAAGAACTACTAGCAGCGGAATAAGTACTCAAAAGTAAACATAACAGAATACAAGCATAGTCATCATGATGAAATGAAGACAGGCACAAAGTATAGGAAGCGTAAGCACATGATAACACAGGATGAAGACAAACAGGCTGAAGAAATTGAACTGAGGAAATTGAGAAAGTCTTCAGTCAAAGTCTTCAAACACAGATATGAACAAACACACAACACAGTTATGAAGAAATGAAAGAGTTGAGGGAATAGAACCAGTAAGCTTGGTGAAGACAATGATTTGGTAGACCAGTTCCAACTGATGTCCCAGTTGTACGTCTGGTTGGAGCGGCTGAGTATTTAAACTCAAGGACAGACAGTCCAGGACACACAGTCTCGGACACCCAGTTCTGAACACGCAGCTCAGGACACCCAGTCCTCACCGTATTCTCCTTGAACTAAGGTCACATAGACCTCGTCCAATCACTCGTGGTAAGTCTTCAGGCGACTTCCAAACCTTCACAAACTTGGTCACCCGGCGATGCACAATTCCTCTTGGATGCTCTAGACCATGACGCCTAACCGTCTGGAAGAAGCACAGTCTTCAAAGATAACAAGCGTCGGATCCACTCAGGATCAATATCTTCAGTGATGCTCAATCACTTGGGGTTTGTAGGTGTTTGGGTTTTTGTGTTTTTCCTCACTTGATGATTTTCGCTCAAAGTCCTCGGAGGATGGGTTGCTCTCAAATGACAAGTGTCAGTTTCTCTCGGAGCAGCCAACCAGCTAGTGGTTGTAGGGGGCGGCTATTTATAGCCTAGGAAGCAGCCCGACATGATAAGACATAAATGCCCTTCAATGATATGACCGTTAGGTGGATAGATATTTTGGAACAGCTGGCGCATAGCATAGCAACGGTCGGAATTTTGAGTAGCAAAATCCTCAGGGCTATCATGTTTCTCATTGTGTAGGAAATCCACACTGGCGAATTCCTAACTCCTCAGTCAGGACAAATTCCTCAGAGACCAGAAGAATTTCATCTCTGTCACTGAAGAAATTGACTGAACTGTATGAGATTTCCAATGGCTTCACTCGAAGGGATTGGTAGGTGTAGGATTTTGAGTTGAGCATCACATGGAAATTTTTCCTTAGTATTTCCTCGACCCCCTTTAATAGTACGGTGTTTCCTATGACTCAAGAAAGAGAAAATGAAACTACGAAAACAAAAGTCTTCACGCTTCATGTTCCTCGAATGAATATCAAGTCTTCAAGGTCACACCAATTTCTTCACTTTCAAAGTTTTCATGAAAGTCTTCAGAAATATCAAAATCTTCAGTCGAAGATATTTATTTTTAGGGGTCGACTTTTCTTGTAAATAACAAACTCCTCATAGACTTATAGACGTGTGTACACTCACAAACGCATTAGTCCCTTAACCTATAAGTCTTCAATACACCAAAATCACTAAGGAGCACTAGATGCACTTACAATCTCCCCCTTTTTGGTGATTGATGACAATATAGGTTAACTTTTCAATGGGGATAAACATATGAAGTGTAACTACTGATATTGAGGAATTTGATTGCAAGATATAGAAGCACTCCCCCTGAAGATGTGCATAGTGAGGAATTTGCTTTTGAAGCAATGCACACTTGAAGAGTTGAATCATGGAGATCTCCCCCTACATCTTGTAATTCATACATGCATTTAACATATAATTTGAAGAATTTGAAATGCATGATGAAATATGGTGCCTGATGAAATTCAGCATGCATGCAATAATATTAACGAGGAATAAGCATGCAGAATAGTGCATCAGAAGTATCAGAGCACCATCAGGTTTAAGATTACAACTCGATCCAATAAAGTTTCAAAAGAACGAGAGTTGTAACTTAGCAAAAAAAAACGCCCATATAGTAGACCCGCTTGAAGACTAACTCATATTTCTCCCCCTTTGTCATCGAATGACCAAAAGGATCGAAAATGAGGACTAACGCCCCTGAAGATAATCAAGTTGATGAAAGAGTGCCAGCGTTGTTGGGGCCGTTTGTTGATGTAGGGCCTGCCGCAGTGTCGTCCAAATCTTCATGTTCATCAGTGTCGCGCGATGAAGAATATGAGCTAGCCACCAGAGAAGGAACCTGGACCTTCTTGAATTTCTTGGGTGGATGTGCAGACCAGTCAAAGTCTTCTTTGAGACCCATGTTCTTCAGATCTTCTTCACCATACAGATGTGACAGGATTGCCCAGGTGCGACCGAAGACTTGATGGAGGTAGTAGTGGTTTTTCTTCACTGCATTGTGTGTGGCAGTCATGTTGTGAAGAAGTGAACCAAACTGACGCTTAACCCATTTGTGATTTCGATCCAGCTTCTGGTGAAGACTAAGCAGAAGTTCACGGTTAGTCATCACGCGCGGAGCAGTGGCTTGAGGAGTGGACTTGGGTGCATTGTCAGAGTCATGTGTGGCAGAGTCATCATTGGTGAAATAAGATGCAGCTTTGCGAAACTGACCATCCAATGGCCGAATGCCTTCATCTATTACAGCTGGTGCCTTGCCCTTTCCATCAACTGAGGAATATGTCTGCTTGAGGACTTCAATTGGGGGCAAGTAGCTGAGGTGATTCTGGAAATCAGCTTTGTAGTTGAGTGAAGACCTTGTCCTGAGGAATCTCATAATCCAAGGTGCATAAGGCTTCAGCTCAAACAGAGAAAGTGCAACATTGGCCATAGTCCTCATGAAGAAATCGTGATAATTGACAGGAATGCCATGAACAATGTTGAATACCAGATTCTTCATGATGCCAACAATTTCCTCATCAGATGAGTCGTGGCCTTTGATGGGACTGATTGTCCTCGTAAGAATACGATAGACAGTTCTGGGCACGTACAGCAATTCCTTCACAAGGAATTTGGTTCCTGGTGCCTGACCTGGTTTCAAAGGTTTCATCAGCACCTACATGTAATGATGTGTGAGCTCAGGTTCACTATAGATGCAACGCGCTTCTTCAAGGGGAGGACTGAGTGGTAGAGCACGAAGAAATTCAGAGGCTGGTGCAGTGTAGTGAGTGTTCTCAGACATCCAGTCCAGCACCCATGAATTCACATCTTCAGCATCTCCGGTGATGTGCAGCGTTGCATAGAATTGAAGAATCAGTTCTTCATTCCAATCGCAGATGTCAGAGCAAAAGTTTAGCAGCCCAGCGTCGTGAAGAACTCTGAGGACTGGTGCGAAGCACGGCAGAGATTCCATATCCATGTGAGGAATATGCTCATGGTAGAAGATCTTCTCCTTGTTGAACAGCACTAAGGAATATAAATTGGCTTGACTAGCAGTCCAGAAATGCCTCTTCCTAATGCGAGCAGAGTCATATGGGTTGTAATCTTCAAAGAATACGTGCTCGCCGAAGAAATCATCAGCCTTGAACTTTTGCTTGCGTGAGAATGGATCCTTTGGCTTCGGCAGAGGAGTGTCAGTGAGTTGCATCACGACCTCAGGAATCTCAATCGCAGGTTCTTCAGGCTGAGGACTTTCTGGTTCCTCCTTAGTGGCAGTCTGCGTTGTTGGTTTTTCAGCAGCAGCAGTTTCTTCAGCGCTAGTGGCTGGAATTTCCTCATGGACAGATGCAATGGGATGAGTTTCTTCAGAGCCCATGTGAACAGTTTGTGTGGGGGACTGAGGAATTTGCTGTAGAGGGGTGAACATTGGAGAGTTTGGATGCTGACTTTCCCAGAATTCATCACTGATTACGGGTGTGGAGCAGCCAATGTCCACATCTTCATCTTCCATTTCTTCAACGCCAGCCTCTTCAGCTGTGAACTGAGGCACAGGCGAGGAGATGATAGGTGTTGAAGGGATTGCATCCACTTCAATTTCTTCATCCAATGGTTCAGATGAAGCAGCAGAATGAGTTTCTTCATCAGATCCACTGGGGATCACATATTCTTCATCAAAAGGAACAAGGTCCTTTGATGGCCTGGTTGAGATGGGAACAGCATCAATAGGATGTGCAAATGAACTTGTCATAGGCTTCATTTTCTTCGGAGCTGAAGAATCTGAAGCAGCCGATGCTTTCCTTTTCTTCACTGCAGCACGCTCTGCAGCCTTGGTCTTCTTCACATCTGATGCAGATGGAAGGATCGGAGTTGGTGTTGGCGCAGGAGGAGCAGAGGAATCTGGTTGATTTTCTTCAGGCACAACTGATGCAGTTGCCCTGAGTTCTTCAGTTTCTTCAAGCGGACCACTAGTGGGTGCCCTGGCAATTTCTTCAGTGGCTGGAATGCAGTCATCAGCCCTGGAACTCACATTTTCTTCAGCAGCCTGATTGTCATCAGCGGTGCTGGCATGTTCTTCAGTCGGCTGAGCAGATGCTTCAGCCTGAGGAATTTCCTATTGTGTTGGGGCAGCAACATTTGAAGTGAACTATTCAGTTATCTTTACAAATCTAACTTTGGCTCCTTGCCAATCAGCATAGTAGGCTTTGAAGTCATCGCTGAGGGTTTTGATTTCAGATTGGATTTTTACAAGTTCATCAGTTGTCATAGTGATAACATTGTTCTTCAGAAATTTCTCCTTCTTGTACTGCGCTTTCTTGATCTGCCTGGCCTTCTCATATTTCCACTTTTCTTCTTGAATGAAGTGGGTCAGCATGTGACTCTGGCCAGGAGTCAGCTTGAAGTCAGGCAAGGGAGTGTTGGGGTCCTTGTGCCAATCATCAATGTAGTCGAGGATCAGCTTGGGATCCAAAAGTAGTGGCACCTCTGATCCTTTGGCTCTAGCGGCCCTGACTTGCCTGTCTCTGATGATTTCTGCAAGTTCATCATCATCAGCTTCGTCTTCATCAGACGGCACTTGGAAAGCGACTTGCTTCTTTTGAGGACTTGGGCGTGGACCTCATCCAGCAGTGGCCTTTGTCTTTAGCAGTGAGGGGCCAGCTGAGGAACTTGGTGCAGCTGAGGAACTAGCTGAGACACCTGAGGCAATGGAGATGCCGGCAGTCCTTTGGCACGAAGCGAGATGCACATGTGCTGAGGATTTGGTCGGAACAACTGAAGGCTTTGGCGGAGGAGCTGAGGACTTTGGAGGAACAGGAGCAGCATGAGGAATTGGCCATGAGGGATTTGATGATTCTGGCCGTGAGGGCATTGCTGAGGAAGCACTTGGCTTGCGCGCAGGCTTCTTTGACATACCCATCTTTGGCTTGACAGCAAAGGCCTCAGCACAGGCAGCAGCGGCGGCAGAGTCTTCATTCAATTTCCTCACTGCTTCTTTGGCTTGCTTAGCCAACTTGCCTTGGCGCTTGGCCCATTCATCAGGATAGTCCTCACCGCGCTAGAGGCTGGTGGGATCAGCAATTTGGCCAGGTGCCAATGGAGCTCTTGGGCATGGAGGATTGAGTGCGAATTTCTTCATATACTTAGGAGTGACATATCTGTACTCCCTCCATTCTCTTGCCCATCTCCTCTCTATCTTCTGAATGCGCACTTTGCGCTCATTCTTGGTTTCCTCAGTAGGTGTGCAGTACCCAGCATATATGTCATCAGGGATCTCAAATGCTGTATTTACCTCAGGCCTCTTTCCTCCCTTCTGTAGCCTTTTACCATCAGCCATTTCCTTCAGTTAAGGAATTTGAACAATCGAATTCTCTGAAGAAGTATGCAACTTTTCTTCGAGGAACACTGCAAATGAGTTAAGTTGATGATAACCTAGTGATTTAGCAGCTGACATGTGTACCTGTGAACAGAGTATAGTTGCGAGGAATTTGGAGAGGTCATATGCGTTCTCAGAAGGTTTTTCAAAATGAACAGGTTTGAGGAATTTGACCAGATGAGTCTTGAAGATTTTCACTAAGCGTTCTTTGTCTTAGGTTCCAGAGTTGTATAGATCGAAGATCCACACAATTGAGGAATCTTGAAGAAAAATGATGCTTAGAGAAACGAATCAAGAACAAATGACTTTGTGAGGTGTTCAGTGTGTGAAGATATGAAGAAAAACACTTTTGAATATTTTGTAGATAATCATTCGAATCAACGAGGGCAGTAAAAGTAACTTTTATTTACCCTGGACGAAGAACACGATGAACTAGAGTGAGGAGATGTGAAGTTCGTCTGTGCAGATCTTCCACGCCCTAACTTGGCAGAGGAAGACAGCTACGGTGGCGGCGGAGTGAAGATGTCCGCGGTCGGTGCGAGTACGTCGGCGACGAGGTCGAGGTAGTGAAGCTCTTCCTCACTGGCGGCGATGAAGTAGCGACGGCGCTAGGGTTTGAGAAGCTCAAGCCGGAGAGAGAGGTCGAGCACAGTAAAAGAAGTGAGGAAGGGAAGGAGGGGTATTTATAGCCACGGAGAAAAACTGCTCACCCGAAGAAATTGGATGAACGTGCCCCTGACCCTTCTCATCCGCATGACATGTGTCACCCATGTAGTGAGAGGTGGAGATCGTGTTAGATCGTGGGTGAGTGGATAAGTGTATCGTGGGATGCGGAACGGTTTGAGCGGCAAAGCCGAAAATTTGGATAAGATAGGTTTTAAGGTTCCGTTCGCAATTTCTTCAGCTAACAAGGAGACAGTGAAGATTTTGAACGAGTTTCAAATAGAACGCACATGAAGAATTTGTGAACAGATTGGGTTGAGTATAGCATAGAGGGGAAGGGTCCGATCACATTCACTTAGCAGAAAACCAACTTGAAGAAATAGCAATAAGTGAATGCTGTAGAGGACATAAACTCATATATGTATATATATATAGCCAATGAAGTAAAATGATGGAACCAGTGAAGACTATGCAAAGTTGAAAAATATGAATAATTTGAGGAATTTCAACTTTTGGTGGTGGCGTGACCCACCGTATAAGAATGATGATTTCAGACACCGCGTACAATTATCGTAGGGTTCTGAGAATCAAATTCTTCGTTAATTTCTTCACACTAAGAGTGTTATTCTTCATTGATTGAAGTAAAACGTTTCTTCATGTGTTGCACATCTAAGTCATCAATTTTGCATAAGTGTTAGGATGAGTGTCCTTTTCACAGAACATTCGAAGATTCTAGGATATTTAGCTCACACCGCAACTTGCTAAATCTCTTCTCATCCAAGGGCTTTGTGAAGATATCGGCTAGCTGTTCTTCAGTCTTCACATGCTCAATAGAAATGTCGCCCTTCAACACATGATCACGAAGAAAATGATGACGAATCTGAATGTGCTTTGTCTTCGAGTGCTGAACTGGGTTGTGAGCAATCTTGATGGCACTCTCATTGTCACAGAAGAGAGGTACATTCTTCATGTTGACGCCGTAGTCCTTGAGAGTTTCCCTCATCCATAGCAATTGGGCACAGCAAGAACCAGCGGCAATGTACTCAACTTCAGTAGTAGATAGTGATACGCAGTTCTGTTTCTTCGAGGACCAACAGACCAAAGATCGTCAGAGGAAATGACATGTTCCAGATGTTGACTTGCGATCCACACGATCACCAGCATAGTCAGAGTCCGAATATCCAACAAGATCAAAAGCCGAGCCCTTGGGGTACCATAATCCAAGTGTTGGTGTGTGAGCTAGATATCGAAGAATATGCTTCACAGCCTTATGGTGTGATTCCTTCGGTGCAGCTTGAAATCTGGCACACATGCAAACACTAAGCATTATATCTGGCCTAGATGCACATAAGTATAATAAGGAACCTATCATGGAGCGGTATACCTTATGATCAAAGTCAATACCATTTTCATCAGTGCACAGATGGCCATTTGTGGGCATAGGAATTTTGACGCCTTTGCAATCTTGCATGCCGAATTTCCTCAGTACATCCTTGAGGTATTTCTCCTGAGATATGAATATGCCACTGTGTTGTTGATGAATTTGAAGACCTAAGAAAAATTTCAACTCTCCCATACTAGACATTTGATATTCTTCACTCATCATATACGCAAATTCATCACTATAACATTGGTCTGTACAGCCAAAGATAATATCATCAACATATACTTGGCATACAAACAATTCACCATCATAAGATTTAGTGAAAAGAGTAGGGTCGAGTGAACCGGGTTTGAAGCCTTTCTTCATGAAGAGTTCCTTCAAAGTATCATACCAAGCCCGTGGGGCCTGCTTGAGGCCATAGAGGGCCTTGTTGAGTCTGAAGACTTTGTTAGGATTCTTTGGATCTTCAAAACCTGGGGGTTGAGCAACATATACTTCTTCCTCAAGCTTACCATTGAGGAATGCACTTTTCACATCCATTTGATATAGAGTGATATCATGATGGTTAGCATAAGCAAGTAATATGCGAATAGACTCAAGTCTAGCAACAGGTGCAAAAGTTTCATCGAAATCAATTCCTTCAACCTGTGTGTAGCCTTGAGCTACAAGCCATGCCTTATTCCTCACCACAAGGCCATTTTCATCTTGCTTATTGCGGTAGATCCACTTTGTGCCGATGATATTGTGCTTGCGAGGATCTGGACGTTTGACCAGTTCCCATACATTGTTGAGCTCGAACTGATGTAATTCTTCTTGCATGGCCTGAATCCACTCAGGCTCCAGAAATGCTTCATCTACCTTAGTGGGCTCTGTAATAGAGACAAAAGCATACTGCCCACAAAAGTTAGACAAATGTGAAGCTTTTGAGCGTGTGAGAGGACCTGGCGCTTTGATGTCATTGATGATCTTTTCAACTTGCACTTCTTTTGCAATGCGAGGATGAGCTAGTTGTCGTTGAAGAATTTTATCAGCGTTTTCTTCAGCACCATTTTCTTCAGATGCATTAGCTCGGCGTTCTTCATGTTCTGGAATGAATTCTTCAGCAGATTCTTCAGTAGGAATGACATCCTCAGTAGTCTTGAACTTGATAGTTTCCTCAGGTGCTGGTTCATCTATCACAGTAGGTAGGTGCTCTCTTTGCGAGCCATTAGTTTCATCGAATTGCACATCTACAGTTTCAACAAATTTGTGAAGAACGTTGTTGAAGACTCTGTAGGTGTGCGAGTCCTTTTCATAACCAAGCATAAAACCTTCATGTGCTTTCGGTGCAAATTTTGAGTTGTGATGAGGATCTCTAATCCAACATTTAGCACCGAAGACTTTGAAATAACTTACATTGGGTTTCTTATCAGTGAGGAGTTCATAGGCAGTCTTTTTGAAGAATTTGTGAAGATATACTCTGTTGATGATGTGGCACGCAGTATCAATTGCCTTAGTCCAGAAATGACGAGGCGTTTTGTATTCATCAAGCATAGTGCGAGCCATCTTAGCAAGAGTCCTGTTCTTGCGCTCCACGACGCCATTCTGCTGAGGAGTGTAAGGAGTAGATAACTCATGAGTGATACCAAGTTCATGAAGATAGTCACCGAGACCAGAATTCTTGAACTCATTGCCATTGTCACTTCCGATGTGCTTGATCTTCACAGCAAAGTTAGTTGAAGCCCTTGAGGAAAATCGTTTGAAGACATCCTGCACTTCATGTTTGTAAGTAACAAGGTGTACCCATGTGTAGCGAGAATAATCATCAACAATAACAAAGCCATATTGAGATGCTTCATTTGAAATAGCAGAATAATGATTAGGACCAAAGAGATCCATGTGAAGCAATTCAAATGGGTGAGTGGTGGTCATGATAGTCTTCGCTGGATGCTTGGCCTTGGTCATCTTCCCAGCTTCACAGGCTCCACATAGGTGATCCTTGAGGAATTTGACATTCTCGATGCCAATGACATGCTTCTTCTTCGCAAGCATGTGCAAATTCCTCATGCCTGCATGACCAAGTCGTCGATGCCAGAGCCAGCCTTCTGAAGCTTTTGCAAGTAAGCACACGGCTAGTTGTGGTCCTGTAGAGAAATCAACAATATACAGGTCTCCTCTCCTAAAGCCTTCGAAGACTTTGGAATTGTCAGCTTCCATAACCACAACACAACGGTACTTGCCGAAGACAACAACCGTATCAAGATCACAAAGCATTGAGACAGACATAAGGTTGTATCCTAAGGACTCAACAAGCATGACTTTGTCCATGTGTTGATCCTTTGTAATCGCAACCTTACCTAGACCCAATACCTGACTTTTGCCTTTGTCAGCAAAGATGATATGCTTCAGATGCGACGGAGATAATGGAGCATCCATCAATAGATTCTTGTCACCAGTCATGTGGTTTGTACATCCACTATCGAGGACCCACTCAGTGGCTTTGGGTTGATCATCCTGTAGATGAATTAGTGCAGCTTACAAACTCATATACTTCATCAGTGAATAATATGACATCAATTCATCAGATCAATTTCATCAAGTAAAAGAACTGATAAAGCAATATGAGGACGTGAGAAATGAAAGTTCATTTCTTCATGGTTAGCCTGCGTCCTTTCAGGCATGCTCAGGTCTCCAGCAAATTCTTCAGACGATTATGTGCGTCTGGAGACCTGACCCTGCAGAAGAGATTAGTTCTTTTTCTTTACCACCCACATCTGAAGGGGTGGCAAAGAGTTCATCATTCTGCGAGCTCCATACGAGAAGGATGGCATAGAAGCCAGTCCATTTTGTTTCACATAAGAGGGGTTAGAGTAAGCAGAGAAATTCTTCGAGGACTTATGGGCATAATGATTTGAAGAATAATGCACATATCCATAATCCTTAGATCTTCCCTGCGAAACAGACGGGTTAGCACGATGATGTTCATATGAGGACTTTGATCCATATGAGGAATTTGGTCCATATGAGGAATTTGATCTGGGGTTCCTATTCTTCACAGGTGGTGTCATGATGACATTCACCTGAAGATTTTCAAGACATCTTTTGGGAACCCAGATTTTCTTCATAGGGGAGCCGTTCCTGCAGTTAGTGCCAATATATCTAGCAAATACTTCACCATTCATATTTTTGAATAGCTTATAGTTGGAGTCAATTGACTCATCATCAGAATGAGGAGATTCACATGCAAATCCAGATAAGTTAGATGGATCAACTGGAGGTCCCTTTGCAGCAACCCATGTAGTTTTGGGGTACTGCTCAGGCTTCCAATATGTACCATCAGCATTGAGTTCCCTCTCAAAGGCGATACCCTCTTTCCTAGGGTTCCTGTTGAGGATCTGCTTTTTAAGCACATCACAAAGAGCCTGATGCCCTTTGAGGCTTTTGTACATGCCTGTTGTGTACAATTCCTTCAGCCCTGCATTGTTAGTGATACTAGCAATGTCCTTAGATGAGGAATTAGTGATAGCAGAGGCATGTGAAGAATTTGAAACATAAGCAGCATTTGAACATTCAGGTGACAAATTAGCAGATTCACGTCCAATGCACTTCAAGCATGGAGGAATGAATTCTTCCTGAGATGCGCTGATTTGTTGAGCAAGTAATGAACCGCGCTCCTTCTGAAGATCTTCATAACTCACTCTTAGCTTCTCAAGGTCTTGCTTTCTTTGAAGAAATTCATAAGAAAGCTTCTCATGATCCGATAAGAGAGCGTTATGATGACTTTGAAGTTTGTCAAGCTTGGACTGAAGTCTCTGAAGATTTTCAGTCAAAGTTTCAGTGCGATCCATTTCTTCACCCAACATATCATCACTTTTATTTAGCATGTTTTGAACCTTTTCTAAATCCCTTTGTTGTTTTATAGCTATCTTAGCAAGTTTAGAATAGATGGGCTTAAGGTTTTCATCAGATTCATTCTCACTTGATTCAGAGGAGGTATATTTGAGTACCTTGGCACCCTTTGCCATGAAGCAATAGGTGGGAGCGTAGTCATCATCGCCTTCATCAGCCTTGTTGGTGAGGTCATTTTCTTCAGTGTTGAAGATAGACTTGCTGACGAATGCAGTAGCGAGAGCTAGGCTCGCCACTCCGGATTCGGACTCCTCAGATGACTCCTCTTCCTCATTTTCTTCATATTCAGCCTCAGAGTCCATTTCCTTGCCAATGAATGCCCTGGCCTTCTTGGAGATGCTCTTCTTGTGATATGAAGGCTTGGAGGATTTTGATGATGAGGATCTTGTGGATTTCTTCTTTTTCTTCGCATCATCAAAACTGTAATCCTTGTATTTCTTCTTCTTTGATTCCTTTTCCCACTGAGGACAATCTTGAATGAAATGTCCAGGTTTCTTGCATTTGTGACAGAGCCTCTTCTTGTAGTCACTGGATGAGGAATCATTGCTCCTTGAGGATCTTCCAAGGCGACCACGTCTTGAGAACTTTTGGAACTTCTTCACGAGTAGAGCCAGATCATGGCTCAGTTCTTCAGGATCACCAAGGCTGCTACCAGAGTCTTCATCTTCGGACTCAGATACTGCCTTGGCCTTCAGTGCACGTGTTCTGACATAGCTTGAACCATAGAGACCTCCCTTTTCAGCAAGTTGGAACTCATGAGTATTTAGCCTCTCGAGAATATCAGCGGGATCAAGTGACTTGTAATCAACATGTTCTTGTATCATCATTGCCAGAGTGTCAAATGAGGAATCAAGCGATCTCAGCAATTTCTTCACCACCTCATGGTCGGTGATGTTAGTGGCACCAAGTGCTTGAAGCTCATTTGAGATGTCAGTGAGGCGATCGAAGGTTTGTTGAACATTTTCATTGTCGAGTCTTTTGAAGCGGTTGAAGAGATTGCGAAGAACATCAACTCGAGAGTCACGCTGAGTTGAGACTCCTTCATTCACTTGGGACAACCTGTCCCAGATAAGCTTCGCTGTCTCCAAAGCACTCACTCTGCCATACTGTCCTTTGCTCAGACAGCCACATATGATATTCTTCGCTTGAGAGTCGAGTTGCTTGAATCTCTTCACATCGGCAGCATTCAGAGAAGGTGTGACTGAGGGAACACCATTTTCCACAACATACCAGAGATCGTTATCAATTGCTTCAAGATGCATTCGCATCTTCTTCTTCCAGTAGGGGTAGTCCGTCCCATCAAAGGTAGGACACCCAGCAGAGACCTTGATCATACCTACGGTCGACATAACTAAAACTTCAGGTGGTTAAACCAAAATCACAAAGAACAAGGGAGTACCTTGCTCTGATACCAATTGAAAGTGCGTTATATCGACTAGAGGGGGTGAATAGGTGATTTTTATGAAATTCTTCACTAAGGAATTTGCCGGTGAGGAAATTCCTTAGCGAAGAACTACTAGCAGCAGAATAAGTACTCAAAAGTAAACATAACAGAATACAAGCATAGTCATCATGATGAAATGAAGACAGGCACAGATTACAGGAAGCGTAAGCGCAGGATAACACAGGATGAAGACAAACAGACTGAAGAAATTGAACTGAGGAAATTGAGAAAGTCAAAGTCAAAGTCTTCAAACACAGATATGAACAACATACAACACAGTTATGAGGAAATGAAAGAGTTGAGGAAATAGAACCAGTAAGCTCAGTGAAGACAATGATTTGGTAGACCAGTTCCAACTGATGTCTCAGTTGTATGTCTGGTTGGAGCGGCTGAGTATTTAAACTCGAGGACACACAAGCCCGGACACCCAGTCAAGGACACTTAGTCCAAGACACCTAGCCCTCACCGTATTCTCCTTGAACTAAGGTCACACAGACCTCGTCGAATCACTCATGGTAAGTCTTCAGGCGACTTCCAAACCTTCACAAACTTGGTCACTCGGCGATCCACAATTCCTCTTGCATGCTCTAGACCATGACGCCTAACCGTCTGGAAGAAGCACAGTCTTCAAAGGTAACAAGCGTCGGATCCACTCAGGATCAATCTCTTCAGTGATGCTCAATCACTTGGGGTTTGTAGGTGTTTGGGTTTTGGGTTTTTGGTTTTTCCTCACTTGATGATTTTCGCTCAAAGTCCTCAGAGGATGGGTTGCTCTCAAATGACAAGTGTCAGTTTCTCTTGAAGCAGCCAACCAGCTAGTGGTTGTAGGGGGCGGCTATTTATAGCCTAGGGAGCAGCCCGACATGATAAGACATAAATGCCCTTCAATGATATGACCGTTAGGTGGATAGATATTTTGGGACAGCTGGCGCATAGCACAGCAACGGTCGGAATTTTGAGTAGCAAAATCCTCAGGGCTATCATGTTCCTTGCTGTATAGGCAATCCGCACTGGCGAATTCCTAACTCCTCAGTCAGGACAAATTCCTCAGAGACCAGAAGAACTTCGTCTCTATCACTGAAGAAATTGACTGAACTGTATGAGATTTCCAATGGCTTCACTCGAATGGATTGGTAGGTGTAGGATTTTGAGTTGAGCATCACATGGAAATTTGTCCTTAGTATTTCCTCGACCCCCTTTGACAGTATGGTGTTTCCTATGACTCAAGAAAGAGAAAAACAAAACTATGAAAACGAAAGTCTTCAAGCTTCATATTCCTCGCATGAATATCAAGTCTTCACGGACACACCAATTTCTTCACTTTCAAAGTCTTCATGAAAGTGTTCAGAAATACCAAAATCTTCAGTCGAAGATATTCATTTTTAGGAGTTGACTTTTCCTGTAAATATCAAACTCCTCATAGACTTATAGACATGTGTACACTCACACACGCATTAGTCCCTTAACCTATAAGTCTTCAATACACCAAAATCACTAAGGGGCACTAGATGCACTTACATCGGTGATGTCAGTCGCACCAAGTGCTTGAAGCTCATTTGAGATGTCAGTGAGGCGATCGAAGGTTTGTTGAACATTTTCATTGTCGAGTCTTTTGAAGCGGTTGAGGAGATTGCGAAGAACATCAACTCGAGAGTCACGCTGAGTTGAGACTCCTTCATTCACTTTGGACAACCTGTCCCAGATAAGCTTCACTGTCTCCAAAGCACTCACTCTGCCATACTGTCCTTTGCTCAGATGGCTACATATGATATTCTTCGCTTGAGAGTCGAGTTGCTTGAATCTCTTCACATCGGCAGCATTCAGAGAAGGTGTGACTGAGGGAACACCATTTCCCACAACATACCAGAGATCGTTATCAATTGCTTCAAGATGCATTCGCATCTTATTCTTCCAGTAGGGGTGGTCCGTCCCATCAAAGGTAGGACACCCAGCAGAGACCTTGATCATACCTGTGGTCGACATAACTAAAACTCCAGGTGGTTAAACCAAAATCACACAAAACAAGAGAGTACCTTGCTCTGATACCAATTGAAAGTGCGTTATATCGACTAGAGGGGGGTGAATAGGCGATTTTTATGAAATTCTTCACTAAGGAATTTGCCGATGAGAAAATTCCTTAGCGAAGAACTACTAGCAGTGGAATAAGTACTCAAAAGTAAACATAACAGAATACAAGCATAGTCATCATGATGAAATGAAGACAGGCATAGAGTACAAGAAGCGTAAGCGCAGGATAACACAGGATGAAGACAAACAGACTGAAGAAATTGAACTGAGGAAATTGAGAAAGTCTTCAGTCAAAGTCTTCAAACACAGATATGAACAAACACACAACACAGTTATGAAGAAATGAAAGAGTTGAGGGAATAGAACCAGTAAGCTTGGTGAAGACAATGATTTGGTAGACCAGTTCCAACTGCTGTCTCAGTTGTACATCTGGTTGGAGCGGCTGAGTATTTAAACTCGAGGACACACAGTCCCGGACACCCAGTCCTGAACACGCAGCTCAGGACACCCAGTCCTCACCGTATTCTCCTTGAACTAAGGTCACATTGACCTCGTCCAATCACTCGTGGTAAGTCTTCAAGCGACTTCCAAACCTTCACAAACTTGGTCACCCGGCGATCCACAATTCCTCTTGGATGCTCTAGACCATGACGCTTAACCGTCTGGAAGAAGCACAGTCTTCAAAGGTAACAAGCGTCGGATCCACTCAGGATCAATCTCTTCAGTGATGCTCAATCACTTGGGGTTCGTAGGTGTTTGGGTTTTGGGTTTTTGTGTTTTTCCTCACTTGATGATTTTCGCTCAAAGTCCTCGGAGGATGGGTTGCTCTCAAATGACAAGTGTCAGTTTCTCTCGGAGCAGCCAACCAGCTAGTGGTTGTAGGGGGCGGCTATTTATAGCCTAGGGAGCAACCCGACATGATAAGACATAAATGCCCTTCAATGATATGACCGTTAGGTGGATAGATATTTTGAGACAGCTGGCGCATAACATAGCAACGGTCGGAATTTTGAGTAGCAAAATTCTCAGGGCTATCATGTTCCTCATTGTGTAGGCAATCCGCACTGGCGAATTCCTAACTCCTTAGTCAGGACAAATTCCTCAGAGACCAGAAGAACTTCATCTCTGTCACTGAAGAAATTGACTGAACTATATGAGATTTCCAATGGCTTCACTCGAAGGGATTGGTAGGTGTAGGATTTTGAGTTGAGCATCACATGGAAATTTTTCCTTAGTATTTCCTCGACCCCCTTTAACAGTACGGTGTTTCCTATGACTCAAGAATGAGAAGATGAAACTACGAAAACAAAAGTCTTCACACTTCATGTTCCTCGAATGAATACCAAGTCTTCAAGGTCACACCAATTTCTTCACTTTCAAAGTCTTCAAAAATATCAAAATCTTCAGTCGAAGATATTTATTTTTAGGGGTCGACTTTTCCTGTAAATATCAAACTCCTCATAGACTTATAGACCTGTGTACACTCACAAATGCATTAGTCCCTTAACCTATAAGTCTACAATACACCAAAATCACTAAGGGGCACTAGATGCACTTACACACATTTAAACTATTTGTGTGTTTTCAGCACAAGTCTCGCAGTGCAACGTCGGACACCTTTAGAGATTCGGCAAAAACATTCTCGGATATTGCTATATATGCATCGGTTTTGAATTGTGTCTTCGGTCAATAGTTGGGTTGCCTGGCTCCTGCGCTTGCCTCCTACGTTCCGCTTTGTTCGGCTAGGTGTGCAAAGGGAGAACCACTGCGATTGTGCTTCCATCTCACATGGTTAAGCACCTCAGTGGAGAAAACCAAAAACTGACTGTCACAATAAGCATAAACTGGTCAGCGATCCGATGATGGTGTTAAATGACGGGCCATTCATAACAATGGCCGCAGTGTTTACGGCTTGACCTCGACTCTCGCCGAACACTACCGGGGGCTATTAACTGGCCTCCCAAACTAAATCCTCGATATTTTGCTCTTACATTGGAGCTGAGGTTTCATGATCATGCTTAGCATGACAACCCAAAGAAAGGAACCAATAGCAGGACTATTTTCTTTGGAAGACATTTCTTCTATTAAACAGTAATATAACATATCTCTCTATGTACCTTTGTTTATAAAACCGTATGGCCAGATTGCCTTGTTTGTTGTAAATCTTTGCCCTCATAAAGGCTTTATAAAGTAGGACAAACACTCCTCGGCTATTGGTCGAGGAGGTGGAAGCCGATGGTCGGTCAACAAAGTTCTGTACAATGCGGATCCGAGCATTAATGACGTAAAGTACTTGGACACATAGAGTCATTACACATAATTTGTGATTTTACTATGGATATCAATCCTTAATTCGGCCACCCGTGCCCACATTAAGGATCAGGGGCTACTGGGCTTCGGGCTTATTATTTACAAATATTAAAGGGGCACATCGATCCCTTGATCTGGTGTTGCCACCCGACCAGTGTCTCGGGGGCTACTGCACTGCCTGTCCAATGCAGAAAATTTTAAGTGTAATACAGTTTCCGAGGAGATTTTGATCCTCAGGTTGGTCGGCCGCACCCAACCTGAGTCTCGAGGACTGAGCACGTCGCTTTTTGTGTCCCGAAGTATTCTGCCGAGCTAGGACTTGATCCTCAGACCGATTTTGCAAATCAACCCGAGTCTCAGCGGCTACTGGGATTAGCGGTCTTATGTCATCCTTCATGTGCATCTTGGGTTTTAGACCGATACCCACCTTGAGGGCTACTGGCTATATATCTCGGCAGAGAATAAATTGCACCAATAAAAATATTGACAAAAATCAGCCCACATTCGGGGTGGTGCACCACCTCGGAAGCAGTCTGGCATAAAGCTCGGGCGCTAGTGGCTGGCTCCATAGAGGGCATTTTCGGCATTCAGCTCGGCTAAACTCCTTCAAACTTCTTTGAACCAAGGTGATTTACGACACCTCAGATACAGTCCAGCGTTGGAGCTCGGATACAGTCTGGCGTTGGAGCTCGGATACATAGTCCAACGTTGGAGCTTGGATACAGTCCGGCGTTGGAGCTCGGATACAATCCGGCGTTAGAGCTGGGAAGCGGTCCGGCGTTGGTGCTCGGCTGCAAAAAATACCTCGAATGCATCCGGCGTTGGAGCTCGAACGCAAGAGGAAGCTGCCGCCAGGAACAACTTCAAATCCGAGGTGTGGCATAAAAATAACAAGGCATTGATAAAGGCCGGAAACTTAAAGGGGCTCCTCGGATACCCGACGTGTAAACACGTCGAATGCATTTCGGCAATCCTCAAGATCGAAGATGAGAAGATTTGTTGAACCAGTTTTCAAGACCGACAACCGAAGATGAAGAACCGTTTGGAAGAATCGAGTAGCGTCCCTAACTTGAAGACCGGTTCAGGGGGCTACTGACAGTGTCCTGGACTAGGGGGTACTCACCACGTCATCTCCCGATCTATTAGATTGGGCCGAGGACCCCCATGACCGTATACTCATGGGCTAGTTCGGACAGTTGCCGCATACGTGGAAGATTCCACAAGACTTGGTAATCAAGACAAGGACTCCTCCCCACCGGCGTATTCGGCTAGGACTCTTGTTATCCTAGGCCTCTGGTACATTATATAAACCGAGGCCAGGCTAGTCGATAGATACGACATACAATCATACTATAGGCTAGCTTCTAGGGTTTAGCCTCTCTGATCTCGTGGTAGATCTACTCTTGTAATACCCATATCATCAATATTAATCAAGCAGGACGCAGGGTTTTACCTCCATCAAGAGGGCCCGAACCTGGGTAAAACATCGTGTCCCCTGCCTCCTGTTACCATCCGCCTTAAATGCACAGTTCGGGACCCCCTACCCGAGATCCGCCGGTTTTGACACCGACGGGATCCATGTATGAAAATGAAGTATGGACTTTGACAGACTTGCCCGATGATCGGCAAGCCATAGAGAATAAATGGATCTTTAAGAAGAAGACAGACGCGGATAGTAATGTGACCATCTATAAGGCTCGGCTTGTCGCTAAGGTTTACCGACAAGTTCAAGGGGTTGACTATGATGAGACCTGCTCACCCATAGCAAAGCTGAAGTCCGTCCGAACCATGTTAGAAATTGCCGCATTCTATGATTATGAGATATGGCAGATGGACGTCAAAATGGCATTCCTTAATGGTTTCCTTAAGGAAGAATTGTATATGATGCAGCCGGAAGGTTTTGTCGATCTTGAGAATGTTGACAAGGTATGCAAGCTCCAACGCTCAATCTATGGGCTGGTGCAAGCATCTCGGAGTTGGAACATTCGCTTTGATGAGATGATCTAAGCGTTTGGGTTTACACAGACTTATGGAGAAGCCTGTGTTTAGAAGAAAGTGAGTGTGAGCTCTGTAGCATTTCTCATATTATATGTGGATGACATACTATTGATGGGAAATGATATATAATTCTTGGAAAGCATAAAGGCCTACTTGAATAAGTGTTTTTCAATGAAGGACCTTGGAGAAGCTGCTTACATATTAGGCATCAAGATCTATAGAGATAGATCGAGACGCCTCATTGGTCTTTCACAAAGCACATACCTTGACAAGATATTGAAGAAGTTCAATATGGATCAGTCCTAAAAGGGGTTCTTGCCTGCATTGCAAGGTGTGAGATTGAGCACGGCTCAATGCCCGACCACGGCAGAAGATAGAGAAAAGATGAGTGTCATCCTCTATGCCTCGGCCATAGGGTCTATTATGTATGCCATGCTGTGTACTAGACCTGATGTGAACCTCGCCGTAAGTTTGGTAGGAAGGTACCAAACTAATCCCGGCATGGAACACTGGACAGCGGTCAAGAACATCCTGAAGTACCTGAAAAGGACTAAGGATATGTTTCTTGTTTATGGAGGTGATGAAGAGCTCGTCGTAAAGGGTTACATCGATGCTAGCTTGGACACAGATCTGGATGACTCCAAGTCACAAACCGGATATGTGTATATTTTGAATGGTGGGGCGGTCAGCTGGTGCAGTTGCAAGCAAAGCGTCGTGGCGGGATCTACATGTGAAGCGGAGTACATGGCAGCCTCGGAGGTAGCACATGAAGCAATCTGGATGAAGGAGTTCATTACCGACCTAGGAGTTATTCCCAATGCGTCGGGCCCGATGACTCTCTTCTGTGACAACACTAGAGCTATTGCCCTTGCCAAGGAGCCCAGGTTTCACAAGAAGACCAGGCATATCAAGCGTCGCTTCAACTCCATTCGTAAAAATGTTCAAGATGAAGACATAGATACTTGTGAAGTGCATACGGATCTGAATGTCGCAGATCCGTTGACTAAACCTCTTCCACGAGCAAAACATGAGCAACACCAGAACTCTATGGGTGTTCGATTCATCACATATAACTAGATTATTGACTCTAGTGCTAGTGGGAGACTGTTGGAAATATGCTCTAGAGGCAATAATAAAGTGGTTATTATTATATTTCCTTGTTCATGATAATTGTCTATTGTTCATGCTATAATTGTATTAACCGGAAACCTTAATACATGTGTGAACACATAGATCATAATATGTCCCTAGTAAGCATCTAGTTGACTAGCTCGTTGATCAATATATGGTCGTGGTTTCCTGACCATGGACATTGGATGTCGTTGATAACGGGATCACATCATTTGGAGAATGATGTGATGGACAAGACCCATTCCTAAGAATAGCACAAGGTCGTGTAGTTCATCTGCTAAAGCTTTTCTAATGTCAAGTATCTTTTCCTTAGACCATGAGATTGTGCAACTCCTGGATACTGTAGGAATGCTTTGGGTGTGCCAAACATCACAACGTAACTAGGTGGCTATAAAGGTGCACTACGGGTATCTCCGAAAGTGTCTGTTGGGTTGGCACAAATCGAGACTGGGATTTGTCACTCCGTATGACGGAGAGGTATCTCTGGGCCCACTCAGTAATGCATCATCATAATGAGCTCAGAGTGACTAAGGAGTTAGTCACGAGATCATGCATTACGTAACGAGTAAAGAGACTTGCCGATAACAAGATTGAACAAGGTATTGGGATACCGACGATCGAATCTTGAGCAAGTAACATGCCGATGGACAAAGGGAATTGTATACGGGATTGATTGAATCATCGACATCGTGGTTCATCCGATGAGATCATCGTGGAACATGTGGGAGCCAACATGGGTATCCAGATCCCGCTATTGTTTATTGGCCGGAGAGATGTCTCGGTCATGTCTACATGGTTCCCGAACCCGTAGGGTCTACACACTTAAGGTTCAGTGACGCTAGAGTTGTTATGGTAAATATTATGTGGTTACCGAATGTTGTTCGGAATCCCGGATGAGATCCCAGACGTCACGAGGACTTCCGGAATGATCCGGAGGTGAAGATTTATATATGGGAAGTCATCATACGGTCACCGGAAGTATTCAGGAGTTTGCCGGTATTGTACCGGGACCACCGAAGGGGTTCCGGGGGTCCACCTGCACCGGAGGGCTATATGGGCTGTATGTGGAAGGGAACCAGCCCCTAAGTGGGCTGGGCACCATCCCTCCTAGGGCCCATGCGCCTAGGGTTGAGGGGAAACCCTAAAGGGGGCGCCCCCCTTGGCTTGGGGGGCAAGCCCCCTCCCCTTGGCCGCCGCCCCCCTCTAGATCTCATCTAGAGGGGCCGGCCCCCTTCCCCCTTCACCCTATAAATAGAGGGGTGGAGGGAGGGTAGTAGCACCTCATCCAAGGCACAACCCTCCCCCTCTCCTACACCCCCTCCTCCTCCGTTGAGCTTGGCGAAGCCCTGCTGGAGAACTGCAAGCTCCACCACCACGCCGTCGTGCTGCCGGAGTTCTTCCCCCAACTTCTCCTTCCCCCTTGCTGGATCAAGAAGGAGGAGACGTCCCCGTGCTGCACGTGTGTTGAACGTAGAGGCGCCATTGTTCGGCGCTTAGATCGGAATCAACCGCGATTTGAAATGCTGCGAGTACGACTCCTTCATCCGCGTTCTTGTAACGCTTCCATCTCACGATCTTCAAGGGTATGAAGATATACTCCCCTCTCTCTCGTTGCTAGTCTCTCCATAGATTGATCTTGGTGATGCATATTTTTTTTTCTGCAACGATCCCCAACATGATGGCCAAAATGCCCTTGCATGAAAAAAGGCTTTTGCTCAAAAAAAAATCCCAAAATCATTTCAGGATGAAACTTCTATTGATAAGAGTGGGTTTCCCTTATATAGGCATCCTAACGATGGTCGTTTCGTGATGAAGAACAATGTCAGGCTTGATAATAGACATGTGGTTCCATATAACATGCTTATATTAAAAAAGTGGCAGGCGCATATTAATGTTGAATGGTGTAATAAAACATATGTTATCGAGTACCTATATAAATATGTTACTAAAGGGCCAGACAAATCAAAAACTCTGTTTGAGAATATTAGATGTGATGGCAACCAAGATGTTGATGAGATTAAAGAGTATAGAGAGTGTCGTTACCACTAGTAGAAAAAGGGTCAAATGTGAGACACATTAGTCCCGTTTTGAATTTGAGCCGGCACTAATGTGTCGATTAGTGCCGGTTCCAATGGCTAGGCGGGAGGAGATCTTTAGTACCGGTTCATGCCACAAACCGGTACTAAACAGGCAGTGGCTGGCTGTTGTCGGGCTGGGGCCCGGCCAGCCCCTTTAGTACCGGTTCGTGGCATGAACCGATAGTAAAGAGGTTGTGGCAGGCTGTTTTTAGTCCCACCTTGCTCCCCTAGCAGGATTTTTACCACCTTAAATATGTTACTTCTAAAACTATCACAAGCACTTGGTCTTCATTGAACTCTATGTGTAGAATTTGTGGTCGCAATATGAGTCTTCACCGGTTTCTAAAGCGTTGAGGACTCATATTGACAATTCAGATTGTACACAAAAAGATCATTGATAATCAATGTATTTTTGATGTATATTTTTACATGTTTACGCCCTCACTCTCTCCTCTCTCCTCTCTCCACTCACACTCACACTCACTCGGTCTCCCCCTCAATCCCCCGCGCCGGTCCTCCCCCGTCGGTCGCCCTAGCTAAATGACCGTCAAATTGAAAATCACTACAAAGTGAACTCTGAAAATTGTTGAAACTTGGCATGGTATCATCACTTCACCCACATAGCATGTACAAAAGAGTAGAGAGGGTTACGGCAAAAACTGGACACACTTCATGTACAAACTGGACAATCTCTTTCGGAGTATCAGGGTTTCGGATGAGAACTCATCTAGTACACATGCACTTCATTTTTTAAACTTATTTGAACTCCAGACTTTTTTGCGTTCCGTATGCACCATTCAAAGCGATGTCATCAATTTTCAACACTTTCTAACATCATTTGCTATTTTTTAGTCATTTACCGATTTGTTTAGAGAGCTAAATGACCGTGAAATTGAAAATCACTACAAAATGAACTCTAAAAATGTTGAAACTTGGCATGGTATCATCATTTCACCCACATAGCATGTGCAAAAGAGTAGA